>NC_057797.1:233041490-233341490 GCF_018294505.1 Triticum aestivum | reverse complement strand
CCTTGACAGTTCGCCTTGAAAAAAACTCCTCCAACATGGCCCAACCTTGGTTTTACCATTCGCCACCTAGCCTTTTTCCATTGGGTTTCGCGGACTCAAGGATCATCTTTATTTTAACCCTCGGGCCAGTGCTTCTCTAAGTGTTGGTCCAAACTGGGCGATGTCCGGTGCCACCAGGGGCAACTCTGGGCTGGCCTACCCGACGTCTTGCTCATCTAGTGTGCCCTGAGAACGAGATATGTGCAGCTCCTATCGGGATTTGTCGGCACATTCGGGTGGCTTTGTTGGTTTAGTTTTACCATTGTCGAGATGTCTTGTAACCGGGATTCCGAGTCTGATCGGATTGTCTTGGGAGAAGGAATATCCTTTGTTGACCGTGAGAGCTTGTGATGGGATAAGTTGGGACACCCTTGCAGGGTTTTGAACTTTCGAAAGTCATGCCCGCGGTTATGGGCAAATGGGAATTTGTTAATGTCCGGTTGTAGATAACCTAAACTCAACTTAATTAAAATGAATCAACAGAGTGTGTGGCCGTGATGGTCTCTTTTCTGCGGAGTCCGGGAAGAGAACACGGTCTCATGTTATGCTTGAACGTAGGTTGCTCTAGGATCACTTCTTGATCATAGATTCTCGACTGCGCTTTGCCTTCTCTTCTCGCTCTCATTTGCGTATGTTAGCCACCATACATGCTAGTGCTTGCTGCAGCTCCACCTCATACCCTTTTACCCTTCCTATAAGCTTAAATAGTCTTGATCGCGAGGGTGTGAAATTGCTGAGTCCCTGTGACTCACAGATTACTTCCAAAACCAGATGCAGGGACCGATGATACCGCTCCAGGAGATTCGACTGAGCTCAAGTGGGAGTTCGATGAGGACTCGGGATGATTCTATGTTTCCTTTCCAGACGATCAGTAGTGGTGCCCAGTTGGGGCGATCGGGGACTTTGTCGCATTTGGGGTTGTCTTTATTTTGGTTCCGTAGTCGGACCTTGATTGTATCTGAATGAATGTAATGATATTTATGCTATTGTGTGACATGGCGAGTGTAAGCCAACTATGTACCTCTTTTCCTTATTCATTACATGGGTTGTTCTGAAGATTACCTCACTTGCGACATTGCTTACAATGCGGTTATGCCTCTAAGTCATGCTTCGACACGTGGGAGATATAGCCGCATCGTGGGCGTTACACCCACGTGGGGACCACAACCCACCAGGGCGCGCCTGGGGTGCTGGCGTGCCCAGGTGGGTTGTGCCCACCTGGTGCACCTCCCTCTGATGTTATTTGCACCAAAAATTCTCAAATATTCAGAAAAAATCATATTAAATTTTTAGGGCACTCTGAGAACTTTTATTTTTGGGTCATTTTTTATTGCACGGGAAATTCAGAAAACAAACAAACCATGGCATTTTATTTCATTTAACTAATAAAATAGAGAATAAAAAGTAGGGACATAAAGTAGTGCTTACTAAATTCATCAACTTCATACCGTTCAAAAATGATCCATTAGTAAGGTTGATCAAGTCTTATTAACAACCACTTTCGATTAGCATGAAACCAAAGAACTTTTGTAGACCACTAAGTTACCTCAATGGGGATATGCATTTCCCCAACAATAAGCATTTCATATTTCTTTTTGACAGTAGGTAGAGGTATTTGAAAACTTTCAATAGTGATTGTCGGAGATTTTTCAATAACATTAATAACATTCACATGGAATTGTTTCTTTGGAAAATGCACCATATGCTCATTGCCATTAAAATGAAAAGTGACCTTGCTTTTATTGCAATCAATAACAGAGCCTGCAGCATTCAAGAAGGGTCTACCAAGGCTAATCGAAATGTTGTCGTCCTCGTGCATCTCAAGTATAACAAAGTCAGTCAAAATAGTAACATTAGCAACAACAACGGGCACATCCTCACATATACCCATAGGTATGGCGGTTGATTTATTTGCCACGTGCAAAGATATTTTAGTAGGTGTCAGTTTATTCAAGTCAAGTCTTTTATATAAAGAGAAAGGCATAACACTAACACCAGCTCCAAAATAACACAAAGAAGTTTTCACATAATTCTTTTTGATAGAGCAAGGTATAGTTGGAATTCCTGGATCTCCAAGTTTCTTAGGTACTACATCTTTAAAAGTATGATTAGCAAGCATAGTGGATATTTCAGCTTATGGTATTTTTCTCTTATTTGTGATGATGTCTTTCATATATTTTGCATAAGGAGGCATTTTCAAGATATCAGTCAAGCGAGTACATAAAAAGACTGGCCTCAGCATTTCAGCAAAGCGTTCAAATTCTTCATCATCATTCTTTTTAGTTGACTTGGGTGGAAAAGGCATAGGTTCTTGAACCCACGGTTCTCTTTCTTTATCGTATTTTCTAGCAACAAAGTCTCTTTTGTCATATCTTTTATTTTTAGATTGTGGGTTATCAAGATCAACAGGTGGTTCTATCTCAACATCATTGTCTAGTTATTTATCATTGGTTGGTTGAGAGTCTTCATGAACATCATCATTATCCTTTTCATTATCATTAGGTGAGTGTTCATTACCAGATTGAGTTTCGGCATCAGAGATAGAAATTTCATTATCATTATCAGGAGGTTTTTCTATTTTAGGTTCACTAGAAGTGTGCAAAGTCCTATAATTTTTCTTTTTCTTTTTCTTCCTAGAAGGACTAGGTGCACTAGTGTTAGCTCTTTGTGAATCTTGTTCAATTATTTTAGGGTGCCCCTCGGGATAAAGTGGTTCCTGAGTCATTTTACCTCCTCTAGTTGCAACTCTAAAAGCAAAGTCATGCATATTATGATTCATTTTATCAAGCAATTGCCTTTGAGATTTAGCAACTTGTTCTAACTGAGTTTGAACCATAGGAGCATGTTTTACAACACCTCTAACATCGTTTGATATTCTAAATAACAAGCCACTCAAGCGAGCAATCATATCAGAATTGTATTTCAATTGTTTCATAACATTTGCATTGAAGTGATCTTGTTTCCTAATGTAGTTTTCAAACTCATAAAGGCATTGACTAGGATGCATAGTGAGGATTATCATTATCATTAAACTTAATAAAATAATTTATCTCTACCACCTTAGGCATTGGTGGTGTATTAAGCCCATGTATTTCTTCAATAGGAGGTAAATTTTTAACATCCTCGTCTTTAATACCTTTTTCCTTCATAGATTTCTTTGCCTCTTGCATATCTTCGGGACTGAGATATAATATACCCCTCTTCTTCGGAGTGGGTTTAGGCGGTGGTTCAGGATTAGTCCAATCATCATAGTTTTTCAATATGTTATTCAATATTTCTTCAGCTTAGCAATAGTTCATTCCCTGAAAACACAACCACCACAACTATCTAGGAAGTCCCTAGAAGCATCGGTTAGTCCATTATAGAAGATATCAAGTATTTCATTTTTCTTAAGAGGATGATTAGGCAAAGCATTAAGTAACTGGCAAAGCCTCCCCAAGCTTGTGGGAGACTCTCTTCTTTAGTTTGCACGAAGTTAAATATTTCCTGTAAGGCATCTTGTTTCATATGAGCAGGAAAATATTTTTCCAGAGAAGTAATAAATCATATCCTGGGGACTACGCACACAACCAGGAGCAAGAGTATTGTACCAAGCTTTAGCATCACCCTTTAATAAGAAAGGAAATAATTTTAGAATAAAGTAATAGCGGGTTTTCTCATCATGAGTAAAAGGGTGGCTATATCATTAAACTTAGTAAGATGTGCCACAACAGTTTGAGTTTCATAACCATGGAAAGGATCAGATTCAACCAGAGTAATTAACTCTGGGTCGACAGAGAATTCATAATCATTATCATCAATAAAGATAGGTGAAGTAGCAAACTTAGGATCACATTTCATTCTAGCATTTAGAGATTTTCTTTATACTTGTGTAGTAATTTCTCTAGATCATCTCTATCATTGCAAGCAAGGATATCCCTAGTTGCTTCTTCACTCATAACATAACCTTCCGGTACCTTAGGCAATTCATATCTAGGAAGGCTAGTTCTAGCAGGTGTCTCAGGAGTTTTAGTTTCAAGCTCATCATCAGATTCAAAAACATCATGTTGTATAACTCTAGCAATTTGTTTATCACGAAATTCACCAAGTGGCACATCATCATTATCAAGCAAGGTACTAGCATCATCATAAGCATCATTCATAGTAGAAGTAGCATCATCAATAACTTGCGACATATCAGAATTAATAGCATGTGGTGATGTTGCAAGTTTATTCATAACAGAAGGTGAATCTAAAGCAGAACTGGATGGCACTTCCTTACCTCCCCTCATCCTTGAGGGAAATATCTTAGTCTTTGGATCCTTCAGATTCTTCATAGTGATAACATGGTAATAATCCCAAGTGACTCAACAAATATAGCTATGCTCCCCGGCAACGGCGCCAGAAAAAGGTCTTGATAACCCACAAGTATAGGGGATCGCAACAGTTTTCGAGGGTAGAGTATTCAACCCAAATTTATAGATTCGACACACGGGGAGCCAAAGAAAATTTGAAGGTATTAGCAGCTGAGTTGTCAATTCAACCACACCTGGAGATTAATTATCTGCAGCAAAGTGATCAGTAGCAAAGTAGTTTGATATTTTCATAGTAGTGACAGCAGTAATAGTAACAGTAACAGTGATAGCAATAATTTTGTAGCAAGCGTGACAATGATGATAGCAGTAATAACTTAGCAGAAACAATAAGATAAATTCATATGCATTATATCGGTAACTTGTTGGATGATATTCATCATGAGACAATTATAACCTAGGGCGATAAGGCACTAGCTCCAGTTCATCGATATAATGTAGGCATGTATTCAGTAAATAGTCATACGTGCTTTATTAAAAGAACTTGCATGACATCTTTTGTCCTACCCTCCCGTGGCAGCAGGGTCCATATTGGAAACTAAGGGATATTAAGGCCTCCTTTTAATAGAGAACCGGAACAAAGCATTAACACATAGTGAATACATAACTCCTCAAACTACGGTCATCACCGAGAGTGGGCCCGGTTGTTGTCACTCCGGGGTTGTCGGATCATAACACGTAGTAGGTGACTATAACTTGCAAGGTCGGATCTAGAACATGGATATAATGATGATAACATAAACGGTTCAGATCTGAAATCATGGCACCTGGGCCCAAAGTGACAAGCATTAAGCATAGCAAAGTCATAGCAACATCAATCTAAGAACATAGTGGATACTAGGGATCAGGCCCTAACAAAACTAACTCGATTATATGATGAATCGCATCCAACTCCTCACCGACCAGCGAGCCTATGAAGGAATTACTCGCTCCCGATGGGGAGCATCATGGAATTGGCAATGGAGAAGGGTTGGTGATGACGAAGAACGAAGATCCCCCTCTCTCGAGCCCCAAAGGGACTCCAAATCTTCCCTCCCGAGGAAGAACAGGGCTTGGCGGTGGCTCCGTCTCGTGGATCGTGATAATTCTTTCTCCCTGATTTTTTTCTAGAAATATGTGAATTTATAGTATCATGGGGGTCGTCAGCGGGGCCACCAGGTGGGTACAACCCACCTGGGCACGCCAGGAGAGGGGGCGCGCCCTGGTGGGTTGTGCCCACCCAGGGGGCCCTCTCTGGTGGGTCTTGGCTCCAGAAATTCTTATTATTGATATAAAAAATCTCGCAAAGTTTCGTTCCATTTCGAGAACTTTTATTTCTGCACAAAAACAACACCATGGTAGTTCTGCTGAAACCAGCGTCAGTCCGGGGTTAGTTTCATTCAAATCATGCAAATTAGAGTCCAAATAAAGAGGGAAAGCATGGAAAAAGTAGATACGTTGGAGACGTATCAGAGGACATGCCGTTGTCTTGCTCGATGAAGAGTGGGTTGGTAGAAGTACTTGGCCTATCCATCATTCCAAGGAAATATGCGAGTGGGAGAAAGAGAAGAACTTATACCAAATGTACCTTGACCGATGTTGAAGATGGATCAATGATCACTCAAATGTGGAACAAGGAAATAGCAGGTACCAATTCTTGTCGGTTCCTCACACCTACACAAGTAAAAGCTTATAGTGGAGCTCGGTTAGGATGGTGGCATCAAATTTGATGCAATTTTTAGTGAGCTTCAATAATGTTAGAAAAGATTCACGAATTTTTAAATGCAACAAGTAGACCAATAGCACAATATAGTACATGGGAACTCACACACAGAGAGATAAATGGGGTCGTGCAACCAAGGAGTGAGCCAAAATGTGGAATCCACGAAAATGCTCTTGTTGCACAACAGTAGAGAGACGCTAGCACGATTGCACAATAGGCGGATACGAAGACTTGTGCACAACCTACTAAGCAAAAATGCAACGACTTCTATCCCAAGTATGCTCTACGTATGGTATTCCGATGATATGATCCAAGATGATCTAGTATGACAATCTTAATGTAATATGATGCTATGGTTCTTGCTTAAAAGCTCTTTGCTTATATTTCTCTTTTGCTTAAAAGCTTGTTTGGCTCTTTCTATTTTGAGCACTTTATCATGCAAGACTTCACGAACCAAGATAGCAATTGTGTATGCGATGACAACTTTGTGACACAAAAGATGATACCAAGATATGTACCAAGATGATATGGTAAGTATGCAATGTGAAGTATGACCACTAATGCGCACAAGTGACATTGCTGGTAATACTCAAAGGCTAGTCTCGATGGGTAAGATATGCAAAATTGGGCTATGGTGGTTATCAATGTAATGGCAAGAGTGTATAATGATGGGGTATCACGATACCAAGATGATGTTATCGTTCTTGCTTACGGTATGTTGTCAAAGTGGTGGAGTGGTTGTTGTCGATGACGAATCTGTGGCAAAGATGAGCAGTGGTGATGTTGATGTCGAACCATCCCTAAGTAGCCGAAACATGTTAGGAAACGGGAACCGCAACTCAAATTCTCAAAGCAACATGTGTCAAAATTGTGTCGGAGTGCGAAGCGAGTAAGCAATGGTTGTTGCGGAAAAGGGATTGTGGTATTGGGGTGCGTATGCGGAAGTGGAAGGGTTAATGGAGTGCGTATGCGGAGGTGGAGATGGAGAGGTGATGGTGGCCGAACTGAACTTTTTTAGTTTTGTCAGGGAACATCGGACGTTCGGTGGATGTCAGACGACCGGTGATTGGACGTCCGGTGCTTGGGCAATTTCGGGCACGGGATGAACAGCTAGGGTTCGAGGTGGATGTGTCAAAATTGGTCAAATCTGAGCGATTTTGTGGACTGAAATGGTGGGGATGATGGGGGAAAGCTAGATCCAATCGAGGCAAAGCAAATCCATGGATCAAATCCAACAAAACTTCATCACGCCAACAAATCACAAAACAATTGGGGCTATTTTTGGTGGGGATTTTTGAAATTGGGGAAGAACACAAGAAAATCAAGCTAGAAAATGAAGAGGGGAGGCTCCGAAATCATGATCAACGTGGATCATGATACCAAGATGATGTAGGGTGGAACCCTAGAGGGCCAATCTTTCACGAAAGGAGCGGATCCCGCGATGAACACGAAGAACACAAGGGGAAAAACACGAAGGGGAAAGAGAGGAAACACTCAAAGCAACAAGATATGGTCACACATATGCTAGATACGAGTACACATAGAGATCACATGATCCAAATACAACAAGGGACTATGCATAGGGTAATCGATTCTTCTACATGAGGAGGTCTTGGGGTCTTCCCATTATGGGTCTTGAATCCAAGTGGATCTTCTCCGAAGAGGTGACGGTCCCTCGCGGTGGAGTAGATCTGGATGGATGAGCGAGGCTCTATCTCACATATGAGCTACCACAACGCTACCCTAACTGGAGGAGGAGGTCTATTTATAGTCTTAGTGCAAATGAGGGTTAAGTGAAGGGGTACATGGGCCTCGGACCCGAAACTGTGTGCAGATAGGTACCGGACATCCGATGGGTTACGGTCGTCCGGTGGCTCGTGGGCGTCCGGACGTTCGGTAGTTGCCGGACTTCCGCTTGTTTTGGATCGGTTGAGGTGGCACCGGATTTCTGGAGATGGCCGGTCGTCCGGTCGCGTCGGACATCCATTGTTTTGGCTCGGGTGTGGTAAAGCCGGTCGTCTGGTCCTGGCTGGTTGTCTGTTCACTATAGCTTGCGTTGGCTAGGACCTGGGCAGGCTGGGGCTTCAGGTGCTGGTCGTCCGGTGGCTGTAGCTTCCGTGGAAGCTCTTCTTCTTGTCATTGGCACTTGGTGTCCTCGCTGTCTTGTCCGTTGTATGTAGCTGCTCCGTGGCTTTCCTCCAAATACCTGATTACACATAGTGTTTCCACTTGAGGTAGTAGCCATGTCTCATGTATAGAAAGTGGTAGGTCAGAGAGGAGCGAGTTCACCTTATCCTCGATAACCTTTGCTCAGGCTCTTGTCATTGGTCCAAGTGGTGTCGTAGGGGACGTAGGTAGGTCCATGGGGATGACCTTGGGATGCTCCGCATCAACATGCTTGCTTAATAAGATGCTATTATGTACTCTTCTAAATGTTGCAAGATGCTTGAAGATGCTAGTCTTCGATAGGCTAGGTTGTCCTTTCTCTTCTGGCATTCTGCAGTTCAGTCCACAGATACAACCCATTCCTTTGATATTGATACATAGTTAGTTTAGATTTGATGTAAGTCTTGCGAATACTTTGGATGAGTACTCACGGTTGCTTTGGTACTTCTTTTCCCCAATACTCATTTCTGCGATCAGATGACGGATCCTCAGAGCCAGATGCCACCACCGACGGCTACTACTACCCCAAGGGTGCCTACTATTAAGTCGAGACCCCAATGGCCAAGAGTAGTTAGGAGGCTCCCAGGCAGGAGGCCTTGCCTTTTCGATCGTTGTTTCTCTTGTGCTAGCCTTCTTAAGGCAGACTTGTTTAACTTACGTATGTACTCAGATATTGTTGCTTCCGCTGACTCGTTTGTATTCGAGCCCTCGAGGCCCCTGGCTTGTAATATGAAGCTTGTTTGACTTTTTTGTGTCTAGAGTTGTCTTGTGATATCTTCCCATGAGTCCCTGATCTTGATCGTACACGTTTGCGTGTATGATTAGTGTACGATTGAATCGGGGGCGTCACAGGCTTGTTACTGGTTAGTAGCTCGTATTCCGTTTTACCAAGAAGCTTGTGAAGATAAAGTTGATTTGTACCATGACAAACCGTCTCAACTGCTTCTGCCCAAAAGTGTTTTGGCGTCTTATATTCATCAAGCATCGTTCTTGCCATCTCAATGAGGGTACGGTTCTTCCTCTCAACGACGCCATTTTGTTGAGGTATGTACATAGCCAAGAACTCATGTGAGATGCCTTCTTCATCAAGAAAGATATCCACATTAGCATTCTTGAACTATGTTCCGTTGTCGCTTCAAACCTTCTTGATCTTCACTTCAAATTGATTTTGGGCCTTCCTAGCAAAGTTCTTGAAGATCTTTTGTACCTACGACTTATCTTCGAGAAAGAACACCCACATAAATCTTGAAAAAATCATCAAGAATGACTAAATCAAAAGAGTTACCACCAAGGCTCTTCTAAGCACTGGGGCCAAAAAGATCCATATGGAGTAGCTCAAGTGGTGTTCTTATGGTCATGATATTCTTCACGGGATGTCTTCCCCCAACTTGGTTTCCTTCTTGGCAAGAACTACAAAGTCTATCCTTGTCAAATATAACATCTTTAACAGCAAGGATATGATCTCCTTTAACAAGCTTATCAAGATTTCACATGCCAACATGTCCTAGCCTTCTATACCATAACCAACCTTTAGATGGTTTTGCAAAAATACATGCATGAGGTTGGGCTCTTTTGGTGAAATAAACAATGTATAGATCACCTCCAAGGACACCGGTAAAGACCATATTATGATTATCTCAATGGAACACTTGGCAATCTACTTCGGTAAATAGAACATTGAAACCAAAGTCAGCTAGTCTAGAAACATAAATAAGATTGTATCCAAGAGATTCAACAAGCATAAAATTTTGAATGAAGGCCATCATTGGATATCGCAACCTTACCAAGGCCAAGTACCTTACCCTTGGAGTTGTCTCCAAAAGTAGCATAGTTGTGTGGACCATCAGTTTTAGCAAGCTCATGAAACATGTCTTTATCTCCGGTCATGTGATAGGTGCATCCACTATCAAGAATCCACTCTTTTTCCTCCGGCCATGTAATCTCAAAGATTTGCCATGAGACTGAAATTTCTCATAGTCTTCTCATATTCCATGTCGGATTCTTCGTCTTCATAATAGTAGCCATGCTCAACATCATTATCATACATGTGATCATCACCTAGGGCAAATAATTCGTTAGATTTATGATCATGACAATGTGCAAGTTTGTGAATTCTAATGGTTTCCATGATAATGTTGCTAATAGTTCCAACGTCACCTTTAGCACGCATGAGATCACGAAGCTCAAATAGACATTCATCAAACTTAGGATCACTAGGCTTCATCTTGTGAAAGGCAATGAACTTATGAAGAATTTCATTGAGGTTCTTTAGTGACTAATTCAGAAAGCATATCTCAATGTCCTTCCATAGGGTGTATGCGCATTCAAGATTTCGCATGCAAATAAGCACTTTTCTAGGTAAACCTCTCATGATAAGATCAATGGTTCTAACATTGTGAAGCATATCAATTTCCTCTTGATGAGTGGGATGTAAGGGATCAATAGGAGGCACATAAGGATTTTTGAACATGCTTAAGCTAAATTCATCAAAGATAGCAAGTATTTCAATTTTCCAAGAGTTATAGTACTCTCCATCAAGAATGGGCACTCTTCGTCTAAGAATCCCCAAAGAAGACATCCATATTCCTCCAATAGTGATAAAACCGAAGCAATGGAGATCAAAGCTCTGATACCAATTGTAGGACAGGAGAAGATAAGTTTAGTGGGGGTGAATAGACTCTTAACCAACCAAAGGTGCAGCTTTTTGGTTCTCTTGAAGTTTAGGAAGATTTTGGCACTAGTTAAGATAACACCAAGGCTTTCTAGACATGCACATCTAGAGATAGAGCAGCGGAAATAGTAAAGCATGTAATGTGCAAAAAGTAAGGGATGAAGATGGAAATTTAACCCCAATGAAGACATGGTGATTTTTGGCATGGTTTCTATAGGTCGTGTTATCGTATGTCCATGTTGAGACTTCAACCCATGGAGGGTAATGGTTGCGCTAGTCCACGGAGAGCTCCACCTACGAAGGGTCCACGAAGAAGCAACCTTGCATATTCCATCATGGCTTACGTCCACGAAGGATTAGCCTCACTTGGGTAGATCTTCCCAAAGTAGGCGATCTCCTTGCCTTACAAACTCCTTGGTTGAAAGGATCGAGAAGAGGTGTCTAGAGGGGGTGAATAGACTCTTAGCAAGAAAAGTTGCAGTTTTTAAATTCTTTAAGTTGAAGTGGAGTTTTAGCACAAGTTGAAACATTCACAAACATATCAAGCAAGCATGACAAGAGTATATGAGCAGCATGCAAGTTGCAAGAATTTAAAGGGATGGGATTGGAGTGTGCAAATGCAATTGGAGACACGAAGATCTTTGGCGTGGTTCCGATAGATGGTGCTATCGTACATCCACGTTGATGGAGACTTCAACCCACGAAGCGTAACGGTTGCGCGAGTCCACGGAGGGCTCCACCCACGAAGGGTCCACGAAGAAGCAAGCTTTTCTATCCCACCATGGCCATCGCCCACGAAGGACTTGCCTCACTAGGGTAGATCTTCACGAAGTAGGCGATCTCCTTGCCTGTACAAACTCCTTGGTTCAACTCCACAATCTTGACGGAGGCTCCCAAGTGACACCTAACCAATCTAGGAGACACCACTCTCCAAAAGGTAATAGATGGTGTGTTGATGATGAACTCCTTGCTCTTGTGCTTCAAATGATAGTCTCCTCAACACTCAACTCTCTCTCATAGGATGGGATTTGGTAGAAAGATGATTTGAGTGGAAAGCAACTTGAGGAAGGCTAGAGATCAAGATTTATGTGGTTGGAATGGAATATCTTGACCTCAACACAAGTGTAGGTGGTTCTCTCTCAGAAAATGTGTGTTGGAAGTGTAGGCATGTTCTGATGGCTCTCTCCACAAATGAAGAGTGGGTGGAGGGGTATATATAGCCTCCACACAAAATCTAACCGTTACAAACAAATCACCAAACTCGGTGGGACCAAAACATAAAACTCGGTCAGACCAATTTGATTCATAATGTGACTGTTAGGCATTTTGGTGGGATTGACATGATCAACTCGGTGGGACCGATGTGGTAGGGTTAGGGTAAAGCCTTGTCTCGGTTGGACTGATTACACAAACTCGATGGGACCGATTTTTGGTAATAAGGCAAACAGAGAGTTGGCCAAGCAAACTCAGTGAGATCGATTGCATATTTTGGTGCGACCGAAAATAATGCAATAGGCAATAGAGAGTTTGCAAGCCCATCTCGGTGAGACCGAGATCCCATCGGTGAGACCGAATTGATTTGGATTTCTGGCAGTGGCTATTTCAAGAGAACTCGGTGGTGCCGGATAGGAAATTTCGGTAGGGCCAAGTTTGACTTTTGGTATGGGACATATGTGGATTTGAGAAAGTAGTTGAGGGCTTTGGAGCATATCACTAAGCACTTTGAGCAAGCAAGCCATTAAGCAACACCTCATCCCTTCTTAATAGTATTGGCTTTCCTATGGACTCAATGTGATCTTGGATCACTAAAAATAGAAAATGTAGAGTCCTGAGCTTTGAGCTTGAGCCAATCCTTTATCCTTATCATCTCGAAAGGGTTCCACATCCTCTAGTCCGTGCCACTCCATTGTTGAACTTATCTGAAACATACTAGATGAAAGCATTAGTCCAACAAGAGATATGTTGACATTAATTACCAAAAACACCCAGGGAGCACTTGTTCTTTCAATCTCCCCCTTTTTGGTAATTGATGGCAACATACATCAAAGCTTTAGATAAAGATACAGAGAATAGCAGGTAAAGGTTTGGAAAGACATGTAACATGCATAGGCTCCCCCTACATGTATGCATTCATGTCAATATGGAATGTAAGAGCATGTGAATGCATAATCGTGACAGAGCAAGCAATATGTTACATGTATCTTGGCTATATGCATGAGAGGAAGAGATGTGAAAATAGGATATGTACCTACATGCTCATGAGTCCTTGCAAAAAATATGTACATCAGCAAGAAATCCTCATGCACATGAGTGTGATGCATATACTTACCTTGTGGTCTTGAGTTGGCTTAGGAAGGAATGAACCTGAGTAGGCAAGGTTAGATAAGACAGATACATTTACAAGCCAGAGCAACCAAAATAAACCACAAGAGTACCAAGACCGGGATGACATGTAGAGAGTGAGTACTGAGTGCTCTATTTGATATAGACATGTCCCCAAAAGGTAAAGATATGCAATGAATTCAAAGATTTCCTTTCCTAGTAGTGTTTCTCCCCCTGAATCTTGTATTGGATAATGGGAAAACATAGGGAACCAGAGCAAAACAGATCATAAACATAACATAGACATATCGTTCCCCTCTTAAAGACATGTGACTTCTCTCCTCTTGAACACCAAGCATCTGGGGCCTTTGATGTGATTACCTCTCTCTCCCTTTTTCTCACTCTCCCCCTTTTTCTTTCTCCCTTTGAAGAGAATAAGCTTTGATGTGATCTCTCTCCCCCTTTGACATCAATTTCCAAGAAGGGATCTTCTGGAGTGTGAGTCAAAATAGGTTTGGTCCTTGGGTCACAGAGCAAAGCATCATATAGATTGTGATGCTAGTAGAGGACAAGAATCATCGAGTGGAGCTGAAATAAAACTACAGAAACATATGGCAAATTGTCTTCTCTGAAGTGAAATCGGTGATACCGAGGTGTAGTCTCCGGTGGCACCGAATTGGTTCGGTATGACCGAAAGCAACAGATCATATGACCGAGTTCAACACAAAGAGAACAATTGTCACCTCAGCTCACTATGCAAGTAAGATCTCACAAAGATTTGCAATGAATTAACTGAAGGATTTGCAATGAATTGGATGCAGGGAATGCAGAACAAAAACAAAGGAAAAGAAAAGAAATCTAGATGAAGGGAAACAAATATGCAAGAGACAAATGCAAGAATGCATAGAAACACTAGAGAACTTCATCTAGAATTGGTCGGCGATAGAGTCACCTATGTTAGAGTATATTGACTGAGGAGTCAAGTGAGAACACTTGATTGTAGGTCATACTCATTGTTTAAGCTCAAAATGGGGTTGCCATTTTTTGTTTAAGCATTTGATGTATTCGCATCTTGTTGAATTGCTTTAACCCATGACTTGGGGTAAAGCTTCTCTAAGGTGGAATAACATACCTTGGGTGGTGGTGTTGAACTTGATCATGTAGTTGAACGTGTGTGGGATTCTCAAGGTTCATGTAGCTCATCAAAGATTTGGAGCACCACTTGTAGTTTGAGTTCATCTACCTACATGGGTTAGTCTTGCAAGGAAGAGCACTTGTGTATCCAATTTGATAATCATGAATTCGATACCAAATGAAATTTGATATATGAAGTGGTCAAAGGATATGTTGAAAGGTTTCATGCTTCCTTTACTTCAACCACCATATTGTAGAGACTTGGTAATGTAGAGATTGCTCAAGATGTGAGTGACTGGCAATCTCATAGATTTTGATTCATCCAAGTACCTACAAGGGTTAGATAACATGCAAGGGTGCAAATATATCCAAGACATATGATCATCATCATAAGAGAAGTATCAAGGATTAGTCATAATTTATGCCTTGCATGTATCCAAATGGAGTTCCTACTCCAAATTTGAAGCATCAATGATGTTTAATTCACCTCTCAAACGGCAGAAGACTTTCTCATCAAGCGGTTTGGTGAATATATCCGCCAATTGCTTATCAGTACGAACATGTTTAAGATCAATGTCCCCTTTAGCAACATGATCACGAATGAAATGATGACGAACTTCAATATGCTTAGTTCGAGAATGTTGCACAGGATTGTGAGCAATCTTAATAGCATTTTCATTGTCACAAAGCAAAGGAACATGTTTCACATTGATCCCATAATCTTTAAGAGTTTGGGTCATACAAAGTAATTGAGCACAACATGAACCGGCAGCAATGTATTCCACTTCGGCGATGGATAAGGATACCGAGTTTTGTTTCTTGGAGGACCAAGATACAAGAGATCTACCAATAAATTCACAAGTAACCGAAGTGTACTTTCTATCAACCTTGTCTCTGGCATAGTCCGAGTCGGAATAGCCGACAAGATCAAAAGAGGACCTCTTAGGATACCAAATGCCAAAATTTGGTGTATGTATCAAGTATCTCACTATCCTTTTCATAGCCTTAAGATGACATTCTTTGGGGGCCGCTTGATATCATGCACACACTTAGCATAATATCAGGACGGGAGGCACATAGATATAACAATGAACCAATCATAGATCGGTAAACCTTTTGGTCAATCGATTTCCCGTCCTTGGTCAAATCAAGATGTCCACTAGTTGGCATGGGAGTTTTCATACCTTTGCTTTCTTGCATGTTGAACTTCTTGAATAAGTCCTTGGTGTACTTTGTTTGAAAGACAAAGGTGCCTTCCTTAGTTTGCTTGATTTGCAAACCAAGAAAGAACTTGAGTTCACTCATCATAGACATCTCAAACTTCTCCGACATTAGCTTTCCAAACTTCTCACTAAAATGAGGGTTAGTCGAACCAAATATGATATCATCAACATAAATTTGGCATACAAATAATTCATAGTTAACCCTTTTAGTAAAAAGAGTAGAATATATCTTTCCAATCTCAAAGCCTTTTTCAATAAGGAACTTGGTCAAGCATTTGTACCACGCTCTAGAAGCTTGTTTAAGACCATAAAGAGCTTTGTGAAGTTTGTAAACATGATCGGGTTTATTAGGATTGACAAAGCTGGGAGGTTGTTTAACATAAACTTCCTCCTCAATTTCACCATTTAGAAAAGCACTTTTAATGTCCATTTGGTATAAAGTGGTATCATGGTGATTAGCATAGGCAAGCAAGATGCGGATGGACTCAAATCTAGCAACGAGGGCATATGTCTCACTATAGTCCATACCTTCGAATTGAGTGTAGCCTTGGGCGACGAGACGAGCTTTGTTGAGGACGACTTGACCATCTTCGTCTTGCTTGTTGTGAAACACCCATTTGGTACCAATGATGTTGTGGTTGTTGTCGGGCTTCTCGACCAATGTCCACACTTGATTTCTCTCAAAGTTGTGTAGCTCTTCATGCATGGTGTTTATCCAATACGGATCTTCCAATGCTTCTTCAACCTTCATAGGTTCAATACTAGAGATGAATGAATAATGTTCACAAAAATTAGCCAAACGAGATTTACAGCGAGTGATTCTCTCAGTTTGGATATCATTGTAGATTTGCTCAACGGGATGGTCTATAGCGACTCTTGCTCGAACTCATGAGAGCTTTTGTTTTGCTTGGGGTGGAACATCTTCTTCATCATCATGTCCTTCTTCTTGGCCTTCTTCATCATTGATGTTGTCGTTCTCTTGTCGTGGTGGAGAAGGAGGTTGATGAGGTTCATCTTGGTGTGTCCCACTCATGGATGTTTCCATGTCGACTCTTGGTTCACCTTGTGAAAGGGAAATTCCCTACTTTATGTTTTGGATGATGATGACAACCCTTTGTTAGTCTAATCATGTGCTAAATGTTTCAGGTTCTTGACGCTTAGGCCCACATCGGAAAGCTATTCTCTCTTGTAGGAAAAGATCGAAGACGGAGTCCCCTATGCTTTTTATCTCTTTGGTCGTAGGGAACCCGTACTATCAAGAGGTAATCCTCATTAGAAAGAACCGGGGGAATATTTTCACGTACACCTTCATCACCCCTCCTTTGTCTTTCTCAGGTGTGTGAGAGAGAGAGTTTTCCTTGTCTCTTCCCTTATCTATTCCTGCTCACTGTTTCTGCCCAGCGGTTGTACCGCTCTCTGGAGCGGTTCTACCGCTGGGTCTTGTCGCTCATCAGCTTTGCTCGAGCAGTTGTACCGCCGCCTCCGGGCGGTGGTACCGCCACCATGCTCTGCAAAAGCTAGGGCGGTGGTTCTGGCCATGCACCGCTCAAGAACCGCTCGCGCTTCTGTTTTGATGCGGTTCTTGGGCGGTAGTGGCCCGGTTGATCCGGTCGTTCCTCGATGACCGGTACCACCGGTGGTCTGAGCGGTTCTTCCGCTCAGAACTTAGCCGCCCAAGAGCTCAAGGCCATGTGGTTGTTCCGGCTAGGCACTGCCCAAGTACCGGTCAAGCTCCTGTTTTGATGCGGTGGTTGTGCGGTGGCTAGGCGGTTAGTACGGTTATTTTTCTTAGCCGGTGCTACTGCCTGCAGGTCCGGTTGTACCGCTTGGTAGGGTTCTGCAGATACACCGTGAGTCCCGGTTGTACCGGGACAAGGACCGGTTGTACCGCTGCAATGCGAAAGACGCAGTAATGGCTGGAATTTAGGGTTGCTATAGAAGGGAGCTTCTCCCACCTACCACTCTTACCTTTGACCTCTCTCACTCCACCATTAATGCACTTCAAGCTCTCTTGCCCGATCTCTCTCTCTAGCCACTCAAACTTGTTGATTTGCTAGGGATTGAAGGAGGAGACCTAGATCTACACTTCCACCAAAGGATATTTGCTTCCCCCATACTTTCTTGTGTGGATTTTGTTACTCTTGGGTGTTTGAGCACCCTAGATGGTTGAGGTCACCTCGGAGCCATATTCCATTGTGGTGAAGCTTCATGGTTTCGTTGGGAGCCTCCAATTAAGTTGTGGAGAGAGCCCCAACCCTATTTGTAAAGGTTCGCTCGCCGCCTTCAAGGGCACCAATAGTGGAATCACGGCATCTCGCATTGTGTGAGGGCGTGAGGAGAATACGGTGGCCTTAGTGGGTTCTTGGGGAGCATTGTGCCTCCACACTGCTCCAACGGAGACGTACTTCCCCTCAAAAGGAAGGAACTTCGGTAACACATCCTCGTCTTCACCGGATCCACTCTTGGTTATTTCTTACTTTTACTTGTGCGAGCTCTTTAGTGTTACTTCTCTTGCTTGCTTGTTTGTTTGTTGTTATTCCATCATATAGGTTTCTCACCTAGTTGCACATCTAGACAACCTACTTTGATGCAAAGTTTAATTTGGTAAAGAAAAGTTAAAAATTGGTAGTTGCCTATTCACCCCCCCCCCTTTAGTCAACCATATCGATCCTTTCACCTTGTCATGAGGTAGAAGCTTCCACATGGACGGACGAGTGATACGTCTCCAACGTATCTATAATTTTTGATTGCTCCATGCTATATTATCTACTGTTTTGGACATTATTGGGCTTTATTATCCACTTTTATATTATTTTTGGGACTAACCTATTAACCGGAGGCCCAGCCCAGAATTGTTGTTTTTTGCCTATTTTAGGGTTTCGAAGAAAAGGAATATCAAACGGAGTCCAAACGGAATGAAACCTTTGGGAACGTGATTTTCTCATCGAACATGATCCAGGAGACTTGGACCCTACGTCAAGCAACCAACAGGGAGGCCACGAGGTAGGGGGCGCGCCTACCCCCCTCCCCCCAGGCGCGCCCTCCACCCTCGTGGGCCCCCTGTTGCTCCACCGACGTACTTCTTCCTCCTATATATACCTATGTACCCCCAAACGATCAGATACAGAGCCAAAACCCCAATTCCACTGCCGTAACTTTCTGTATCCACGAGATCCCATCTTGGGGCCTATTCCGGAGCTCCGCCGGAGGAGGCATCGATCATGGAGGGCTTCTACATCAACACCATAGCCTCTCCGATGAAGTGTGAGTAGTTTACCTCAGACCTTCGGGTCCATAGTTATTAGCTAGATGGCTTCTTCTCTCTTTTTGGATCTCAATACAAAGTTCTCCCCCTCTCTTGTGGAGATCTATTCGATGTAATCTTCTTTTGCGGTGTGTTTGTTGAGACCGATGAATTGTGGGTTTATGATCAAGTTTATCTATGAACAATATTTGAATCTTCTCTGAATTCTTTTATGTATGATTGGTTATCTTTGCAAGTCTCTTCGAATTATCAGTTTGGTTTGGCCTATTAGATTGATCTTTCTTGCAATGGGAGAAGTGCTTAGCTTTGGGTTCAATCTTGCGGTGTCCTTTCCCAGTGACAGTAGGGGAAGCAAGGCACGTATTGTATTGTTGCCATCGAGGATAACAAGATGGGGTTTTCATCATATTGCTTGAGTTTATCCCTCTACATCATGTCATCTTGCTTAAGGCGTTACTCTGTTCTTATGAACTTAATACTCTAGATGAATGCTGGATAGCGGTCGATGTGTGGAGTAATAGTAGTAGATGCAGGCAGGAGTCGGTCTACTTGTCTTGGACGTGATGCCTATATACATGATCATACCTAGATATTCTCATAACTATGCTCAATTCTGTCAATTGCTCAACAGTAATTTGTTCACCCATCGTAAAATACATATGCTCTTGAGAGAAGCCACTAGTGAAACCTATGGCCCCCGGGTCTATCTTCATCATATTAATCTTCCAATACTTAGTTATTTACTTTGCTTTTATTTTACTTTGCATCTTTATCATAAAAATACCAAAAATATTATCTTATCATATCTATCAGATCTCACTCTCGTAAGTGACCGTGTAGGGATTGACAACCCCTTATCGCGTTGGTTGCAAGGATTTATTTGTTTTGTGTAGGTGCGAGGGACTCACGCGTAGCCCCCTACTGGATTGATACCTAGAAATACTTACGCTACTTTGCTGCACCACCCTTTCCTCTTCAAGGGAAAACCAACGCAAGTGCTCAAGAGGTAGCAAGAAGGATTTCTGGCGCCGTTGCCGGGTAGGACTACGCAAAAGTCAACATACCAAGTACCCATCACAAACCCTTATCTCCCGCATTACATTATTTGCCATTTGCCTCTCGTTTTCCTCTCCCCCACTTCACCCTTGCCATTTTATTTGCCCTCTCTCTCTCTCTATCCTCCCTCTCTTTCCCGTTTGCCTCTTTTTGCCCATTCCCCGTTTGCTTGTCGTTATGACGAGTCCTCTATCTTCTCCGTTGTCTCCCGAGAATGAAGTTCTAAATTTTAAGCAAAGGGAGGGAGAAAATCTAAAAGACGCTTGGTATAGAATTTTCAATGCTCAAAATAGATCTACCAGGAAGCAATCTACTTCCGTTCTTCTTCGCAATTTTTATGTATGCGTTACTCCTTAGCACCGATATATCCTTGATACCATTACCGGAGGGAACTTTTTGGGTAGCCATACTTTTGATTCTTACAATGCTATGATAGATTTGTTTGGCTCACCACCTCTTTTGGTTAATGGAACTATGTTAACTTTGGAGCATGTAATGCAAAAACTTGAAATTATTGAAAATAAAGTTGCTACCATTGAGTTAATTGAAAATTTCGATAAGAAGATCCATAACCAAATTACCCAATATGTATCTAAAGTAGGAGTAACTTTAAAAATATTAAAGAAAAGGAACCTATAGCTAATGAAAGAACAAATCATGATTCCACTAGAATCGATAAACTTGAGGGTATCATTACCAACTGGGGAACCGCTTTTTCTTCCGTAAAGAATACTCCAAGTCCTCCGACTAAAATTTCCAAGCTTATGTATGTTCCTAAAAATAAAGGTGAATCCTCTAGCAAAGAAACTGCGGATCTCAAATCTATAAGTGTTCATCCTAATCTTTTTGCTATCATTAAGGAACCATTTGCTGCCAATGATTTTTTCGATCTTGTGCCTAAAAGTTTGATAATCAATAAAAGGAAAGAAATTCCTAAGGACGGTAGATGCCTCATTGAAGAATTACCTACCAAAGATGGCAATACCTAGATCTATCCTTGCTTGTTATGCCTAGCTAGGGGCGTTAAACGATAGCACTTGTTGGGAGGCAACCCAATTTTATTTTTATTCCTTGATTTTTGATCCTGTTTAGTAATAAATAATTTATCTATCCTCTGTTTTGGTTGTGTTTTTGTGTTTAATTAGTGTTTGTGCCAAGTAGAACCGTTGGGAAGACATGGGGAAAGTCTTGTTAATCTTGCTGTAAAAACAGAAACTTTAGCGCTCACGAGAACTGCTGTCATTTTTATTTGTAAAGTGATATTTAGTTAATTATTTTTAAGATGATTAATAGATAAATTCCTCACGTCTAGAAATTTATTTTAGAATTTTTGGGGTTCCAGATCTTGTGCTAGCTACAGATTACTACAGACTGTTCTGTTTTTGACACATTCTGTTTTTCGTGTGTTGTTTGCTTATTTTGATGAATCTATGGCTAGTAAAATAGTTTATAAACCATAGAGAAGTTGGAATAAAGTAGGTTTAACACCAATATAAATAAATAATGAGTTCATTACAGTACCTTGAAGTGGTCTTTTGTTTTCTTTCGCTAACGGAGCTCACGAGATTTTCTACTTTAAGTTTTGTGTTGTGAAGTTTTCAAGTTTTGGATAAAGATTTGATGGATTATGGAACAAGTAGTAGCAAGAGCCTAAGCTTGGGGATGCCCATGGCACCCCCAAGATAATCTAAGGACACCTAAAAGCCAAAGCTTGGGGATTCCCCGGAAGGCATCCCCTCTTTCGTCTACTTCTATCGGTAACTTTACTTGGAGCTATATTTTTATTCACCACATGATATGTGTTTTACTTGGAGCGTCTTGTATGATTTGAGTCTTTATTTGTTAGTTTACCACAATCATCCTTTCTGTACACACCTTTTGAGAGAGACACACATGATTCAGAAATTATTAGAATACTCTATGTGCTTCACTTATATCTTTTGAGTTATATAGTTTTGCTCTAGTACTTCACTTATATCTTTTAGAGCATGGCGGTGGATTTGTTTTATAGAAACTATTGATCTCTCATGCTTCACTTAGATTATTTTGAGAGTCTTAAATAGCATGGTAATTTGCTTAAATAATCCTATATGCTAGGTATACAAGTTTAATAATAAAATTCTCTTATGAGTGTGTTGAATACCATGAGAAGTTTGATACTTGATAATTGTTTTGAGATATGGAGATGGCGATATTAGAGTCATGCCAGTTGAGTAGTTGTGAATTTGAGAAATACTTGTGTTAAAGTTTGTGATTCCCGTAGCATGCACGTATGGTGAACCATTATGTGATGAAGTCGGAGCATGATTTATTTGTTGATTGTCTTCCTTATGAGTGGCGGTCGGGGACGAGCGATGGTCTTTTCCTACCAATCTATCCCCCTAGGAGCATGCGCGTAATACTTTGCTTTGATAACTTTTAGATTTTTGCAATAAGTATATGAGTTCTTTATGACTAATGTTGAGTCCATGGATCATACGCACTCTCACCCTTCCACCTTTGCTAGCCTCTCTAATACGGCGCACCTTTCGCTGGTATCATACACCCACCATATACCTTCCTCAAAACAGCCACCATACCTACCTATCATGGCATTTCCATAGCCATTCCGAGATATATTGCCATGCAACTTTCCACCTTTATGTTTACTATGACATGCTCCATCCTTGTCATATTGCTTTGCATGATCATGTAGTTGACATTGTATTTGTGGCAAAGCCACCGTTCATAATTCTTCCATACATGTCACTCATGAGTCATTGCATATCCCGGTACACCGCCGGAGGCATTCACATAGAGTCATATTTTGTTCTAAGTATCGAGTTGTAATTCTTGAGTTGTAAGAAAATAAAAGTGTGATGATCATCATTATTAGAGCATTGTCCCAGTGAGTAAAGGATGATGGAGACTATGATTCCCCCACAAGTCAGGATGAGACTCCGGATCAAAAATAATAATGAAAAAAATAGGCCAAAAAAAGAGAAGGCCCAAATAAAAAATGAGAGAAAAAGAGAGAAGGGACAATGCTACTATCCTTTTACCACACTTGTGCTTCAAAGTTGCACCATGATCTTCATGATAGAGAGTATCCTATGTTATCACTTTCATATACTAGTGGGAATTTTTCATTATAGAACTTGGCTTGTATATTCCAATGATGGGCTTCCTCAAAATGCCCTAGGTCTTCGTGAGCAAGCAAGTTGGATGCACACCCACTTAGTTTCTTTTTGAGCTTTCGTATACTTATAGCTCTAGTGCATCCGTTGCATGGCAATCCCTACTCACTCACATTGATATCTATTGATGGGCATCTCCATAGCCCGTTGATACGCCTAGTTGATGTGAGACTATCTTCTCCCTTTTTGTCTTCTCCACAACCACCATTCTATTCCACCTAAAGTGCTATGTCCATGGCTCACGCTCATGTATTGCGTGAAGATTGAAAAAGTTTGAGAATGTCAAAAGTATGAAACAATTGCTTGGCTTGTCATCGGGGTTGTGCATGATTTAAATACTTTGTGTGGTGAAGATAGAGCATAGCCAGACTATATGATTTTGTAGGGATAACTTTCTTTGGCCATGTTATTTTGAGAAGACATAATTGCTTAGTTAGTATGCTTGAAGTATTATTATTTCTATGTCAATATTAAACTTTTGTCTTGAATCTTTCGGATCTGAATATTCATACCACAATTAAGAAGAATTACATTGAAATTATGCCAAGTAGCATTCCACATCAAAAATTCTGTTTTTATCATTTACCTACTCGAGGACGAGCAGGAATTAAGCTTGGGGATGCTTGATACGTCTCCAACGTATCTATAATTTTTGATTGCTCCATGCTATATTATCTACTGTTTTGGACATTATTGGGCTTTATTATCCACTTTTATATTATTTTTGGGACTAACCTATTAACCGAAGGCCCAGCCCAGAATTGTTGTTTTTGCCTATTTTAGGGTTTCGAAGAAAAGGAATATCAAACGGTGTCCAAACGGAATGAAACCTTCGGGAACGTGATTTTCTCACCGAAAATGATCCAGGAGACTTGGTCCCTACGTCAAGCAACCAACAAGGAGGCCACGAGGTAGGGGGAGCGCCTACCCCCCCCCCCCCAGGCGCGCCCTCCACCCTCGTGGGCCCCCTGTTGCTCCACCGACGTACTTCTTCCTCCTATATATACCTACGTACCCCCAAACGATCAGATACGGAGCCAAAACCCTAATTCCACTGCCGTAACTTTCTGTATCCACGAGATCCCATCTTGGGGCCTATTCCGGAGCTCCGCCGGAGGGGGCATCGATCACGGAGGGCTTCTACATCAACACCATAGCCTCTCCGATGAAGTGTGAGTAGTTTACCTCAGACCTTCGGGTCCATAGTTATTAGCTAGATGGCTTCTTCTCTCTTTTTGGATCTCAATACAAAGTTCTCCCCCTCTCTTGTGGAGATCTATTCGATGTAATCTTCTTTTGCGGTGTGTTTGTTGAGACCGATGAATTGTGGGTTTATGATCAAGTTTATCTATGAACAATATTTGAATCTTCTCTGAATTCTTTTATGTATGATTGGTTATCTTTGCAAGTCTCTTCGAATTATCAGTTTGGTTTGGCCTACTAGATTGATCTTTCTTGCAATGGGAGAAGTGCTTAGCTTTGGGTTCAATCTTGCGGTGTCCTTTCCCAGTGACAGTAGGGGAAGCAAGGCACGTATTTTATTGTTGCCATCGAGGATAACAAGATGGGGTTTTCATCATATTGCTTGAGTTTATCCCTCTACATCATGTCATCTTGCTTAAGGCGTTACTCTGTTCTTATGAACTTAATACTCTAGATGCATGCTGGATAGCGGTCGATGTGTGGAGTAATAGTAGTAGATGCAAGCAGGAGTCGGTCTACTTGTCTTGGACGTGATGCCTATATACATGATCATACCTAGATATTCTCATAACTATGCTCAATTCTGTCAATTGCTCAATAGTAATTTGTTCACCCACCGTAAAATACCTATGCTCTTGAGAGAAGCCACTAGTGAAACCTATGGCCCCCGGGTCTATCTTCATCATATTAATCTTCCAATACTTAGTTATTTACTTTGCTTTTATTTTACTTTGTATCTTTATCATAAAAACACCAAAAATATTATCTTATCATATCTATCAGATCTCACTCTGGTAAGTGACCGTGTAGGGATTGACAACCCCTTATCGCGTTGGTTGCGAGGATTTATTTGTTTTGTGTAGGTGCGAGGGACTCGCGCGTAGCCTCCTACTGGATTGATACCTTGGTTCTAAAAAACTGAGGGAAATACTTACGCTACTTTGCTGCACCACCCTTTCCTCTTCAAGGGAAAACCAACGCAAGTGCTCAAGAGGTAGCAAGAAGGATTGATACCTTGGCAATTGCTCTACTTTCGAGCCGTTAGATTCATCAAACTTCACATCTACCGTCTCTTCAACCTTTTGGGTGAAATTGTTGTAGACACGGTAAGTGTGGGAGTTTGAGCCATAACCAAGTAGGAAACCTTTGTGAGATTTAGGAGCAAATTTAGAACGATGATGATTGTCAAGAATGTAACACTTTGATCCAAATACTCAAAAGTATCCAACTTGGGGTTTGTTACCGGTGAGGAGCTTGTATGTCGTCTTGCCGAGTAGCTTGTGAAGATACAAGCGATTTGTTGCATGACAAGCTGTCTCAACGGCTTCTGCCCAAAAGTGCTTTGGAGTCTTGTACTCATCAAGCATTGTTCTCGCCATTTCAATAAGAGTTCGGTTCTACCTCTCAACAACTCCATTTTTTTGAGGCGTGTACATAGCCGAGAACTCGTGTGAAATCCCTTCTTCATCAAGAAAGGTATCCACATTTGCGTTCTTGAACTCCGTTCCGTTGTCGCTGCGAACCTTCTTGATCTTCACTTCAAATTGATTTTGGGCCTTCCTAGCGAAGTTTTCAGCAAGCTGACGAATCATATCTTTGTCTCTGGTCATATGATAGTGGTTTCTTGATAGTGGTTTCTTGATAGTGGATCCGAAGATTAATTCCTTGATAG
The DNA here is from genome assembly GCF_018294505.1 of Triticum aestivum. NCBI lineage: Eukaryota > Viridiplantae > Streptophyta > Magnoliopsida > Poales > Poaceae > Triticum > Triticum aestivum. Next base: position 233,315,509 of record NC_057797.1, on the reverse strand, counting down.
TGGTTTCTTGAATGTGGAATGGGACTATATCGAAGATTAATTCTTCGCTTCGGAAGTTATCCGGGGATCCGGAGACCACTCCAGTGTAATGGAGCTTGTGCAATGGGCCTCTACACATAGAATGACGCCTTTAAAGGTCGTTTCTGTGGGTTTGATCCTTGAGGGGTCTATACCCATTTTGCGCACTGTGTCCTGATAAAGTAGGTTCAGGCTGCTGTCGCCATCCATAAGGACTCGAGTGAGGTGAAATCCGTTAATGATTGGGTCTAAAACCAGTGCGGTGAATCCGCCGTGACGGATACTAGTGACTATCAAGGAATTAATCTTCGGATCCACTATCAAGGAACCATTCCTTTCCTCCAGCCATGTAGCCGCGAAGATTAGCCATAAGACCAAAGTGTCTCATTGCATCATCAAGATCATAGTCACTATCATTATCCTCATCATATTATCCATGTTCAACATCGTCATGTGGTGGATCAATTCCTAGAGAGAGTGATTCATTAGAAGTATGACTGTAACAATGTTCATCTCTATGAATTCTAATGACTTCGGAAATGATATTGCTAACGATTCCAACATCTCCTTTGGCACTCGTAAGATTTGTAAGCTCAAATAAACAATCACCAAATTTGGGATCATTGGAACTCATCTTACTCAAGGCAATAGACTTATGAAGGATCTCATCTAAGTTTTTCAAGGAACAGTTTGGAAATCATTCCTCAAGGAATATCCATATGGTGTAGGCACAATAAAGAGTAGCAAGCAACCAAGCAAATTTCTAGGCAAACCTCTAGTAATAAGATTAACAGTCCTAAGGTTGTGAATCATGTCAATATCCTCATCGGGTGTGGGATGCAAGCGATCAACAATGCGAGCACAAGGAGTAGTAATGTACTTGGTCAAATGATATTCATTGAAAATCTCAAGCATCTCATTTTTCCACTCATGAAAGTACTCTCCGTCAAGAATAGGCACTCTACGTCTAAGACTCCCCAACATAGACTCATCCATCTTCCTCCAAAGGTGTTTAAACCAAGGCAATGGAGACCAAAGCTCTGATACCAATTAAAAGGATCGAGAAGAGGTGTCTAGAGGGGGTGAATAGACTCTTAGCAAGAAAAGTTACAGTTTTTAAATTCTTTAAGTTGAAGTAGAGTTTTAGCACAAGTTGAAACATTCACAATACATATCAAGCAAGCATGACAAGAGTATATGAGCAGCGGAAAGTAAATCATGCAAGTTGCAAGAATGTAAAGGGATGGGATTGGAGTATGCAAACGCAATTGGAGACACGGAGATTTTTGGCGTGGTTCCGATAGGTGGTGATATCGTACATCCACGTTGATGGAGACTTCAACCCACGAAGGGTAACGGTTGCGCGAGTCCACGGAGGGCTCCACCCATGAAGGGTCCACGAAGAAGCAACCTTGTCTATCCCACCATGCCATCTCCCACGAAGGACTTGCCTCACTAGGGTAGATCTTCACGAAGTAGGCGATCTCCTTGCCCGTACAAACTCCTTGGTTCAACTCCACAATCTTGACGGATGCTCCCAAGTGACACCTAACCAATCTAGGAGACACCACTCTCCAAAAGGTAATATATGGTGTGTTGATGATGAACTCCTTGCTCTTGTGCTTCAAATGATAGTCTCCTCAACACTCAACTCTCTCTCATAGGATTGGATTTGGTAGGAAGATGATTTGAGTGGAAAGCAACTTGAGGAAGGCTAGAGATCAAGATTTATGTGGTTGGAATGGAATATCTTGACCTCAACACAAGTGTAGGTGGTTCTCTCTTAGAAAATGTGTGTTGGAAGTGTAGGCATGTTCTGATGGCTCTCTCCACAAATGAAGAGTGGGTGGAGGGGTATATATAGCCTCCACACAAAATCTAACCGTTACACACAAATCACCAAACTCGGTGGGACCGAAACATAAAACTTAGTCAGACCGATTTGATTCATAATGTGACCGTTAGGCATTTCGGTGGGACTGACATGATCAACTCGGTGGGACCGATGTGCTAGGGTTAGGGTAAAGCCTTATCTCGGTTGGACCGATTACACAAACTCGGTGGGACCGATTTTGGTAATAAGCTAAACAGAGAGTTGGCCAAGCAAACTCGGTGAGACCGATTGCATATTTTGGTGCGACCGAAATTAATGCAATAGGCAATAGAGAGTTTGCAAGCCCATCTCGGTGAGACCGAGATCCCATCGGTGAGACCGAATTGATTAGGGTTTCTGGCAGTGTCTATGTCAAGAAAACTCGGTGGTGCCGGATAGGAAATTTCGGTAGGCCCGAGTTTGACTTTTGGTTTGGGACATATGTGGATTTGAGAAAGTAGTTGAGGGCTGTGGAGCATATCACTAAGCACTTTGAGCAAGCAAGCCATTAAGCAACACCTCATACCCTCTTAATAGTATTGGCTTTCCTATGGACTCAATGTGATCTTGGATCACTAAAAATAGAAAATGTAGAGTCCTGAGCTTTGAGCTTGAGACAACCCTTTGTCCTTATCATCTCGAAAGGGTTCCACATCCTCTAGTCCGTGCCACTCCATTGTTGAACTTATCTGAAACATACTAGATGAAAGCATTAGTCCAACAAGAGATATGTTGACATTAATTACCAAAAACACCCAGGGAGCACTTCTGCTTTCATTGGTTCAACTCCACAATCTTGGAGGCTCCCAAGTGACACCTAACCAATCTAGGAAACACCACTCCCCGAAAGGTAGTAAACGGTGTTGTTGATGATGAACTCATTGCTCTTGTGCTTCAAATGATAGTCTCCCCAACACTCAAACACTCTCTCGCGGATTTGGCTTTGGTAGGAGAGGGGATTGAATTGAAAGAAACTTGGGGAAGGCTAGAAATCAAGGTTCAAATGGTTGGATTGGAATCTCTTGATCTCAACACATGAGTAGGTGGTTCTCTTCTCAGAAAATGAGTAGTGGAAGTTGTGTTTCATTCTGATGGATGTCATAGATAGTAGGTGGTGGTGGAGGGGTATAAATAGGCAGCACCAAAAATCCAACTGTTACAAGTCTTTGACCCAACTTGGTGGCACCGACATGAAAATCTCGGTGAGACCGACTAGTGCAAAATACTTGACCATTAGGCTTTTCGGTGAGACCGATCATACCAACTCATTGGGACCAAAGTGCGATAGCTAGGGAAAGACCTCATTTCATAAATTCCAATCGGTTCATCTCGATGATTCCAAAATCAAGCAACTTCATCACAAAAACTTGGTCAGGCCATCTCGGTGAGACTGAGATCCATTTTGGTTGCACTGAAGTATTAGGGTTTAGCATATGGCAGTGTATATGGTAATCTCGGTGGGTCCGGATGAGAGATTTTTAGTGGGACTGAGATGAACTTTAGGATTTTGGATAAGATGGAAGTGGAGAAATATTTGAGGGTTTTGAAGCAATATCACTAAGCACTTGAGCAATTGAGTCATGATCAAAACGTCATCCCCTTTTAATAATATTGACTTTACTATGGACTCAATGTGATCTTGGATCACTTAACCAAAAATGTAGAGTATTGAAGCTTTGCCAATCTTTATCCTTTGTATTTTGAAGGGGTCCATAGCCTCATGTTCTTGACATGCCACTGTTGAACTTTTCTGAAACATACTAGATAAAAGTATTAGTCCAACAATATGTATTTTGTCACTGATTACCAAAACCACCAAGGGAGAAAATGTGCTTTCAGTTATGCATCTTCATATTGATCTCGGGTGTGCGTAGGCACAAATTTTTTGTTTTCTACTACGTTTCCCAACAATTTTTCCACCGCCGTCTGTGAGGCAGAGCACTTTTGCCCGTGCCAGGATGATCCGTCGAAGGTCCATCCCCCTGAGAGGGAGAATTCAAAGACATCATTATCACAACACTTTGTACATCATTGGGATCATCATCTCCATTAACGACTTCATCAACACCTTCATCTACATCATGACCCTCAACTTTAGCTTTTTGATCTATGAACTTCTATCTCAAACCCTTTGTTGAGAGTGGTGTGATTACTCCTTGTAGTTGATTATTAAAAGTATTATTGATGAAATATTCATATGTTCAGACTGTAAATCATTTTTTTATCCCCACTGATCATGATCTGTACGATGTGTTGTGAGTAGTCTATTATGTTCTTGAGTACATGGGATAAACCTTGTTGCTATTAATCTTGTGAAGTTGAATGTAGTTCAGTATTGTCATATTATGTTGTGATGTAATTCTCTAGTGGTGATGTGCGAACGTCAACTGCATATCACTTCACCTTCGTGGGCCTAGAGGAGAGCATTGTGTGACTAGTTTATCTATGATGGGCAGTTGGAGTGATGGAAAATACTAAACCCTAAGTTTATGAATTGTTACTCGAGGAGGCTATTGGAACTCCAAAAATATATTACTATGGTTAGATACTATCTTAGTTATACTCTTGTATTTCTGGATGATTGCATAGATGATATAATCATAAGTATGTCGTTGAAGTAAGAACATCACATTATCATAGGTCCACTGATCAACAAATTATCAAAGCAATGAACATTGACTCAATGAAACCAGATGAAAGTAAGTTGCTAAAACTTCCATATGTCCTCAAGAGCGATTTTATCCCTATAAGTAAAACAACTGGCTTGTCCTTAGCACAATTAATGTTTGGGACACTTGCTGCACAGTTTCACTTTTATTACAACTTACACTCTTACATTTTATCTTATGATCATACAAATGATCAAACAATTTTTGTAGCTTTTACAGTGATTCTTCACTCTTACTAGTTTCCATCAACCAATTTCTTCTCCTCATCGTTGGGTTCAAGGTATTTTCTTTCCATTCAAAAGGTTTGTTTATATGGTTCTTATCTTATATACTTCTATTTATTCCTCTGGCTTTTATTATTTTAGTTAGGTTTTCCCCTTTTTGGTTACTTTCAAAAATATCTTTCCTTATTAGGGTTACTTTCATATATTTTCACATTTCTAATCCCCCCTTTTTAAGTAAATACTTTTAAAATAATATATCAATTTTTTGATAAATTCACAAATGATTTTTTTTCAAAAATGCGTGGACATTCTTTTATTATTGAACATTTTATTATTTCACAATTTATTTATCTATATGAACTTTTCCAAAAAGTACAACCATTTTTAAAAGAATTAAATTTTTTACAATTTAATGAATATTATTTAAAAATGTATTTTTTCACAAGTGCAAGAATATTTTATAAAATAGTAAACACGTTTCAAAACATCATGAACAGTTTTTAAAATATGTAAAAATCAACAAAAGATATTCTGTAAAAAACTAAAGTAGGAAAAATACAAAGAGAAGGCAAAGGTAAAGAAATAAATTATATCTAACCAAGGGACGAGCCTGCTCAGTTGCTTGACTCCAATGGCTAATGGGCCGCCCAATCAATAAGGCAATGGGGTGGCACCATACTATAGACACTTATAGCGTCATAAAGCAGCACATACCAACATTAGTCACCGGCTTCTAAAATAGCACCCAGGTCTCAAATGTGATTTTATCTTTAAAAATGTCTTTAATGTGATTGTGGTATTGATGGCTTGCAAATATATGATTAATGTGTTGGTTAATGACATTATCAATTCTTAGTCCCTTGTGCATGTAGGCCACAATTCATATTCAATTTTGCTATCTAAAGAATATTTTAATGCAATCCCTGCCTATAGTCGAATTTATTAGTAGCACTCATGCCAAATAGTTTGAAGTAAAAGTGTTTGGATGAAATGATATCTTAAGGCTCAAGGGATCATGGTTCATTGTCATTCCTCCTCGCGAGATCAAATCCCTCCTTTTCCCTAAATGTAGAGTTTACACAACTTGAAATTACAACGTAACTCTTCATTCAAAAACATAATGATAGTTGGTATCCATATGTTTTTTTGGAAAACCCATATTTGGCAAGCATTTATTGCTTGTCAATAAAAAATATTTTGTAAATTTCATAAGAGTGGGGCAGTTGAGTCGATTTTCAAGGAAAATGGTGAAAAAAAATCAGAGATAGGAGAAAAAACCTAAAGTGGAAGAGGGAGCGGTGAACGTACAATCTTTTTGAGTAGGAAATAAATAAATAAATCATGTTCTAGAAAAAAGGCTTTCAAACTTTTTTTAAATTCGTTCAGAAAGCGGCAGGTAGAAAAAGCCAAACATGACAAGAATAATATACAAAAGAGAAAAGAGAAATAGGAAATAGGAAACAAAAACCAAAAATAAACGGTCAAAATAAAAAGAGACCTGTCACAAAAGAAAATTGGGCGAACCATGGGGAAAAAAGCAAAAACCGTGCTCTTGTTAGCTACTAAGAATCTGCTAGCTTAAAAAACCCGACCCTATGGATTGGCCCATGTAGGTTGCACGGGGGCGAGTAGTGAATATTGCTTGACCCATATATAGCAATTGCACAACATGCAATTTATGTGTATACCAACGGTGCTCCTAGCGTGGCAAAATGCGCTGGCATGTTCGTGGTATGTTTTTTTTTCCTTTTGCAGGGTTGGTTTATATAGTTCTTATCTTATACACTTTTGATTTTTCCTCTGGCTTTTATTATTTTATTTAGGAATTTCCCTTTTTTGGTCACTTTCAAATATTTTTTTTCCTTATTCAAGTTACTTTCATATATTTTCCACGTTTTTTATTTCCTCTTTTTTGAAGAAATAGTTTCTAAATAATATATTGGTATTGTTTATAATTTCACAAATATATTTGTTTAAAAAACAAATGCATGAACATTTTTCTTTCACAAAAAATTAATCTCATGAACATTGATTTCTAAAGACATGAACACTTTTTAATTGTATGAACATTTTTTAAATATGTGAATGTTTTTAGGAAATATGTAATTTATTTATATACATGAACTTTTCAAAAAGTGTAAACATGTTTCTAAAAGCATTGAAATATTATAAATTTAATGAATATTGTCAAAAAATATGTAAATTTTTCAAATGCAATAATATTTTCTAGAATAGGTAAAAAAAATCTAAACATCATGAATATTACGAAAATACTTAAAAATAACAAAAGATATTTTCTAAAATAAATTTAAATAAGGAAAATAAAAGGGAGAGCTTAGTAAAAGAAATAAATTATGGTCAACCCGGGGGAGAGCCCGTTCGGTTGCTTGACCCCAACGGCTAATGCGCTAAGGCAACAGGGTGGCACAGTGCTATAGGGGACTTATAGCGTCATATAGCAGCACACACCAATTTTAGTCATAAGCTTCTATAGGAGCACCTGGATCTCAAATGTGACTTTATTAAAAAAAGGCCTTTAATTTATTTTGGTATTGATGGCACATAAATATAGGATTAATGTGTGAATATTTTTTATAAATACATAATTTATTTAGCTGTATGAACCTTTTACAAAAGTGTGAATATTTCTTAAAAACATTAAAATATTTTTAAATATAATGGATACTGTTAAAAAATTATGTTCATTTTTCAAAAGTGCGAGAATATTTTAGAAAATAGGTAAATACTTTTCGAAACATTATGCATTTTTTAAAAATATTTTAAAATCAACTAAAGACCTTTTTAAAAATAAACTGAAATAAGAAAAATACAAATGGAGAGCAAAGTAAAAGAAATAAGTTCTAGCCTTTTGGGGGGGGGGGGTGGAAATAAATTCTAGCCAATCCGGGGGCGAGCCCGCTCGGTTGCTTGACCCTAACGTTTAATGAGCTGCCCAATCTATAAGACAAGGGGTGGCACAGTGCTATTGGACACTTATAGTGTCATATAGCAGCCCACGCCAACATCATCCATCAGCTTCTGAAAGAGCATCTAGGTCACAATTGTGATTTTATTTTTAAAAAGGTCTCTAATGTGTTTCTGGTATTGATGGCACACAAATATAGGATTAAAGTGTTTGTTAATTGCATTATCAGTTCTTAATCCCTTGTGTGTGCAGGCCACAACGTTCATCTTCAGTTCAGCCCTCCTATATGTATGGCACTATTCGCGCGATTTTCAGACGATGCTATGGATCCAACCATGTATGACAAGGAAAATCGTTCAGGGGAGCCTCAGGCATAGAGTAGTTCCATCTCCAATTTTGGTATCTGAAGATTATTATAGTTTGAAGTAGGACTTGGATGAAATGCTAGCCTAAGGCTCAAGGAGTCTCATTGTCATTCCTCCTCGCGAGATGAAATCCCTCATTTTCCTAAATGTAGAGTTTACACAACTTGAAATTACAAACCACTCTTCATTTTAATAGCTGGTACCTAGACCGATGGTTGGTGCATAAATGAAGCACACCGAGCTTAAAAAGGGCATCTTCAAGGTGGCCCCGTAAACCTCCCGCAACCGTTCGGACCGCGGAAGCCATCCAACACGGTCATGTATTGGTCCGTGAGGCAGTCCGGACTTGATTTCTCCCGCAAAACGGAGACAAAAGTGGGGGATTTGTGAGAGTCCGGACACACAAAACGTACGAATCCAACACCCCAGACCCACCCAAAACCCTTCTCAGACCCCGCGACACCATCCTCCTCATTTTCTTTTTTTCCTTCTTTCTCTCTTGCCGTCGACGCCATTCCACCACCCCGGCCACCACGCCACGTCCATGTCGGAAATCTTTTTCGCCGTCACCTCTGGCGATCTAGCAGGCTCCCCGCTGCTTCTTCTCCGTTTTTGTTCAATCCCCTATCCTCCGACCGCCCCGCCAAGTACCATCCTCTACCATGCCCGGCAACCGTTCGATGAATCGCCGGAGTTGAAAATAGTTGTCCCTTCTTGTTTGTAGCAATGGATTCCGATTTGGAGTTTTCGGATGCAGTGTCCCCCGATGCACTATTCGTTGACCATTTCGCCGGCGTTTCGGATGCGCAAGACCGTCTTCGATCGATTGTACCATGGTGTCCGGTCCTACGATGACTACTTCATCCTAAAGAAGGACGTCGTGGGAACGATTGGCTTCTCTGGTTACCAAAAATGCACGGCCGCACTCCGGATGCTTGCATATGGCACGACCGCTGATTCGTGGGACAAGTACCTACGGATGTCTAAGAGCACATGCGGAGATGCCATGGTCAGGTTTGCAACTGCCATGGTCGAGGTGTTCGAACCTCAATACCTGAGAGAACCAACTGTGGCAGACACCGAGGGTGGCCAGGTTTGCTTGGATCTCTTGATTGCATGCATTGGAAATGAAAGAATTGCCCAAAGGCTTTACAAGGGCAATATCAGGGTCATGTTAAGAAACCCACCATCATTCTTGAAGCAGTTGCATCACAGGATCTTTGTATTTGGCACGCTTCTTTGGCATGCCCGGGTCTCACAATGACACTAATGTGCTGCAACGATAACCATTGTTTGTGAGGCTGACTGAAGGAGAAGCTCCTCCTTGCCACTATACTGCCAATGGACATGAGTACAACATGAGCTACTATCTGGTTGACGCTATATATCCTCCATGGACTACCTTTACCAGCACCATCTCAAACGCAATTGGCCAGAAAAAAGCTCACTTTGCTCAAAGACAAGAAACGGTTAGAAAGCATGTCGAGATGGCAGCTCACTTTGCTCAAAGACAAGAAGCAGCTAGAAAGCATGTCAAGAGGGCATTTGAAGTTCTTCAGACCCGTTTTGTAGTTGTTCGTGGACTTGCAAAACAATGAGACCCGAAAACCTTGTGAGAGGTGATGACATGTCGTGTGATCATACACAATATGATCATCGAGGATGAGGAGATACTGCCGCAACTCTGAAATTTGAGAACATGAGTGATACTATCCAACTTCCGGACTAGAATCCGGCCACATTTCAATTTATTCAAATGCATCAACAAATTCAGCATCAACCAGAATCTGATTGAGCATCAATGGGCACCAGAATGTGATAACTGACCTGTGACTGCTATTTTTTTTCTTTTTCGGGTAGCTGCCTGTGACCGAGTGAACCACGAGTATATTGTCCAAACTCTCGATGAAGCCTTGGATCAAAATTTCAAAACTAGTACTCTTATTTGAACTTCCTTACAAACATCTAGCTACAACTACACACAAATCCCCACCCCCTTATAATGGAGGGGCTTTGAGCCGCTGTCCCTGCGTCCCCACACTCCTCTGTCTCCAACATTTCCGTTGATCCATCCTCTCTCGCTACCACTACATAATAATGCCTAGACACCGCCGGTACCAATGCAGAGAACGATGGTTCTCCGGTTCTCTGACCACTCATCTGAGGCTGTTCACGAAGGCGAGGAGGGACTGGACGTCCCTCTTCTCGGACGGGTACTTGATGGGCTTCACGGTGCGGCCGGGGAACAGGAGGATCGTCGGGAAGCTCTGTAGTTGCAGCTCCGCCTGCGCGAATGGCTTCTGCTCGCCGTCCGCGCGGAACTTGGCCACCTTGATGCCTGAGCCGCTCAGCTTCTCGGCCAGCTCAACGTAGGACGCCTCCATTGCCTGCACGACACGACACACCAGAATCGTTTCAGCAAACCATGTTCTGAGTTCCTGAACGTAGTTGGCAACAGAATCGCAAAATAGATGTACCTGGCAGTATGGGCACCAGGGAGCGTAGAGGACGGTGAGCCACGGCTCGGCGCGGTTCTCGAGCCGCAGGAGGTTCTCGATCCCGGGACGGGTGAGGTTGACGATGGCCTGGCTCTGGAAGATGTCTGGGGCGCTGGCCTCGGCCGAGCCGTTGCCGTTGACGCCGACCTTGGGTGCCTGACCTTCCTTGTCGATGTTACCCTTGTGCAGGCCGCACTCCTTGGCCGTGGCGTCCTCCCACCACCACCTCCCTTCCCTCTCGTGCTGCCCCGGCAACACGGGCCTGGTGCACGGCTCGCACCCAATGGAGACGTAGCCCTGAAACACAAAGAGAGTTTTTACGGTACCCTATGCTGCTAACAGGCGAGGAAGCGGTATATTAAAATCTGACCGCTGATTTCCCGAGGGTAGGATAGACATAGATTTTCTGTCATGGAAACCTTAGCGACGTCGTCGGTCAGCGGATATTGGCGATGGGAAACCAAGACGGCAAGCTCCGCCTGCATGTGCCACAACTCCTCCACAGTCTCCTTCGACCTCCTGCTCTGGTTGCTGGACGGAGGCGCCCCCTGAGCCGTCGTCCTCGACCACGACCTCCTCCTCGAACTCATCTTATTCGTTCCCGTCGTTTTCATCTACAGTAGCGTCGTCTCGCTGAAGCCGGCGCCCTGTCCGCCATGGACGAGTCACTGGAGCTCGTCTCGCATGCACACACCCAGCCACGCGCGCGCCCGTTCGCGCTCCACGCCTGCAGCAACAGCCGTCGTGCACGCCCCACAGCACCGCAGCAGCTGCTCGTTCGCTCCCGCCTCCCGCACGCAAGCAGCCCCGCCGTAGCTGCTCGTCCGCTCCCGCCTCCCGCACGCAAGCAGTCCCGCAGCCTCGGGTCGCCTCGCCACCGTCCGCGGACAGCGTGATCCGAAAGGGCAGGCCGGGGCAGCCCGCAGCCAGCCGCCATGGTCTCGCCTGCCTGGCATGGCCGGTCGCCGTCGTTGGCGAGCAGCGTGCGCCAGGAGGCATCGGATGTCCGGAAGGCCTAAAAGTCGGTTCGAAGGTGCTGCACCTTGCCGGCCCAGCCGGCCTCGTCACGGCGGACCAGTCCCCAGAGGGCGAGACGGGCGAGCTGAAACTATTTACTCCCAAAATGCCCTAGCGATTTGTATACTGGAGGACGGGAGAGAAGCGGTGCAAGCTATACCGCTCGCGATTCTATTGGCAAATTGGAGCAGTATAGATCGATCGTTACCATTAGATTTGAAGAATGGATGGCTAATATTTGACGCGGGGTACCATAAAAGAGCTCAACACAAGAGTTCAAGTGCGTGTAAATTCCTCTGAAATTACCATATTGCATGTCCATATTACACCTCTGCAACCAGGGGGCACTTACTTGAGCATGCAGGGTGTTCACAGGGACATCCATGGTCCTGAGGAAGGTCCAGATATCCTTGCCATCCACATTAGCCACAGGGTTCCACTTGATCAAGCTACCGGCTCCACCATCCAGCCCTTCAAAAGACGGATCAACCTGGACCAACAAAAAGTTCAAATGATCATTAGGTGTCAAAACATCAAGAGTTCAAGACACAATATCAAAATGCATATTTTTCACATGATCGATACTGAAAAATGCAGGCGGTGTCATGGTGCATGGAGTATCATCATACTTGAACAACAGGGATGCTGGCTCTGGTGCCAGGGGACTGATCCTTCCTCTGCCCGGTGATCCAGGCCTTGAGGCCCTTGAGGGCCCTCCTCAAGGGCCGAACCTTCCTCACCCTGCAGCACTCCTGGTGTCCGTCCTCGTAGAAAGAGAAGAGGCCCTTGCTCCTCACAAGGTCTTGCACCTCGCTGGCCTCAGGGAACATGTACTCGATGTGGATACCATAGTGCTTCTCCACCTTGTCGAAGAGTTCGTATGTCTCTGGGTTCAGTCGCCCAGTGTCAAGGCTGAACACCCTGAAGGGGCGTCCAGTCAGTTTCGCGTATTCGATGAGGGCCACGTCCTCGGCACCACTGCACAATTCAGAGTGAATCCACATCAGTGAAACGCCAACAAGTTCCTTGTGCGTGTGATGAAAGATTTGCAAGTACTTCAGATATATTGTACTCCCTCCGTCTTATGGGATGGAGGAAGTACCACTGAATGATCGCAGATGCTTGCACGAGACCAAACCATGTGTCTTTATCCTTGGATACCATACATAATTTTTCAATGGGTCCGTGATATACATACATACGGCACAAATAAGTGGGTGGCGTCAGATTATTTTTTGACGCCACACCTTTTTTATGTTCCGTATGATAGTCAAGCAAATATTCTGTCCGCTTGTGCGTGGTTGGTGGGCCATGATTCTAGCTCTGGTCCAAGAAAAGTCCCGTACAATGGAGAAAATGAACCTAGACGCCCTCCCAGTCTTGTTCACCAGTCTAGATACATGAGGACCAGGTAATAGACGGGTTTGTTGCGAAACCGATCCGACCCATTTACTATACTGTATTTGATTTGAGTACATCGCCTCAAGCCTCATGAAAAAAAAATCATGAAACCAGAGTACTTTGAAAACACAAGCTTTAGGACATGAAGCTCCAGCGGTAACTAATCCACTTACTAGCCCGGCAATGAGATCACAATCGTGCACTGAGCTATCAGACGAGGATCAGGTTGGCTTGGCAATGCCAGGAATCTGCACGACCACTCGTTCGAAAGATACCGAGATGCCACGGGCACCAGAGCCCAAGCACGAACGCGTGCAAACGGGTGTTTCTAATCCAGTACGCCAGGGTCGGAAACCTCATCTTGAACAAAGGGATCGTAAAGAGCCAAGAGCTGTGCGTGTGTCTCACCTGAAGGCGATGGCGATTTCGGAGCCGAACATGTCGAGCGCACGATCCATGATCTCCAGCGGCGACGCGCCCACCAGCTCCTGCACCAGGGCCTCGTAGTCCACGGCCGCCACGGCAGATGCCTCCTCCTCCACCGGCGCCACCGGCGACGAGGCCGCGGAGGCCGACACTGGCTTCCTCGCTGGCTCCGCCGCGCACAGCGGGCGCACCGCCCTCGCGCGCTGGCCCTTGGGCGCCGTTGCCGGCAGGCCCGCAGGAACCACGGCCACCTGCTGCCTCACGGCTCCAATCCTCGCGGCTGCACGGGTGAAAAATCAGGGAACAAATTTAGACGGATTGTTCTCACGCAATTTCACATCCAAGAATCTGATGCCTCGCGTCGCCAAACATTCTTATGGAATGCGCCAACAGATGGCGCAAAATACTCAAATTCAAACAGAAACCTGTCGAAATTTCGGAGGAAATGCGACCGTGTGACCATATCATTTGCCCCAAATCATAAACATAAATGACCAGTAGATGCGCCAAGGCTGATTCCCCACAAAACCCTGAATTCAAAACAGGAACCGAACTCGGACGCCAGGCTCACCTTTGAGATCGCGCAGGGCGATGGAGTGCGACGAGATGGAAGCAGTAGCGGAAGCCATTGATTACCGGCCGCTGAATGAACCCTTCCTCCCTCTCAAATTCGCAGGGATGTTTGTCGGAGCTGGCAAATGTGTTTTAACTCCTGTGTTTTCCTCTGTGGCGGGGGAAACGGGGCTGAGTGGTTACATATAGCTCGGGCGGGAGGCCAGGTTCGTTGTATCTGGACGGGTTCTGGGGGCAGCAGCCGGGAGGGGCACGTGCCGTGCTTCTATTGGCCGGAGCCGTGAGAGGGCCATGAGAGGGCTCCCTGGCCGATCGAAGCAGTGGCGTCACTTGGCACCGTGGAAAGGACCGGCACGACGTGTGGGTGCCACATGACTGCAGGGCTGACGCCGGATGTGGTGAGGTGGATTGGTGTGTGGCCGTCTGCATGCCTCGATCGACCTATAACCGTCTGCTTCATGGGCACAGGTGAGGTCTCTGGTCCGTCTCTAGAATTTTCGCATCCGATGGATTTGATCATCATATCGTACCTGCAGTATTATCGCTGTTCATATCCTTACAATGCCAATTTAGGATACAGGTTAAATGGATGTACTCCCTCCGTCTTAAAATTTTTGTCTTAGATTTATCTAAATATAGATGTATCAAGTCACATTTTAGTATTAGGTACATCCGTATTTAGACAAATCTAAAAGAAAAATTTTAAGACAAAGGGAGTATTTAACACTGAAATATGTGTAGATATATCCGTTTGATCAATAAGTAGTATGAACTGGACAGAGTACATGATTTTGAAAAAGTATTAATAGGAAAACTCTGCCCAATTAAGGTTAAGTTTTAGAACGATAATAGAAAAACAAAACGAAGGCAATTTAACTCAGCACGGCTTGGAGCGATAAACATCATTTGTTCAACTTAACAATTGTCTGATGGAGCTAAAGACTCAAACTAGAACATAATAATGTATCTAAACAATCTAGGGGCATCTACAACGCAGACGTTTATGATGGGCGTCGGGGTTTGATTCCTGGTAATAATTATGTTAAAATCCCGCCCGATCCTAGTATTTAGCCTGGCATCGATGCCGTGAAAGGCACGAGCGCTTCGTTGCTTTTTTCTTCTTCTGAACTACCCTTTTCTTGACTAAGCAGACGTTATTTGTAGCAATAAAAAAACATTACATCCTATTGAAGAACCCATTGCGTTGGACACTCAAACTCTTGTACCGATGATATTGATCTCAAAGGTTAAGAACCCGGAGTGTATGAAGGATCTAAGGCATATTAGTCTGTGCAATGTGGTGTACAAGCTCGTGTTTAAGGTACTTGCAAATAGACTTACACATATACTCATTGATGTCATTTCCCTAGACCAGAGGGCTTTTGTGCCGGAATGGTTGATAAACCAATAACATTTTGCTGGCTTATGAATGCACACACTTCATGCAGAGAAAGAGAAGGGGGGAAGAAGGGTATGCTGCGGTGGGATTGCATATGAGTAAAGCCTACGATAGGGTGGATTTTTTTTGGAGAAGATGATGCAAAGATTGGGCTTCAACGAGGGGTGGATCAAGAAAATCATGATGTGTGTCACCACAGCGGCATATCGGTTCAAGGCGAATGGGGATTGTACGGATGTGTTGCTTCCCCAGAGAGGGCTGCGCCAAGGTGACCCTTTATCACCTTATCTCTTCCTTATTTGCGCAGGACGGTTTTTCGTCACTTCTCAATAAAAGATGAGCTGGGAGGCAATCTTAAAAGGATTTGTATAAGTAATGAAGCTCTGAGTTTCAACCATATACTGTTTGGAGACGACCCATTGGTACTGATCAAAGCGTCAAGCGAGAGTGCCAGATATCTGCAAAACATGCTACATACTTATGTGTGCTCGGGGCAGACTGTAAACTATGAGAAATCCTCTGTCATGTTTAGTAGGAATATGAGGTTGGGCCAGAAACAATAAGTCTTAATGGAATTACATATAAATGTAGAAGCTCGATCCGAGAGGTACTTGGGGCTGTCGGTATATGTTGGACAAGCAAGGAAACAAACTTTTGAGCATTTGAAGGAAAGAATTTGGCAGAGGATTCAAGGCTGAGTAGAGAAGCTAATGTCCAAGATGCTCCTTAAAGCGTGCACCCAAGCCATCCCAACAATTGCCATGTCATGCTTCGATCGAACAAAATCTCTCTATGAGGAGATGGGAACGATGGTTTGTAGGTTTTGGTCGGCAAAGCAAGATAAATAGAGCACTATTCACCTGTTGAGCTGGGATACGCTGACAGAATCAAAGAAGGACGGTGGTACGGGGTTTAGGGACCTTTATGGTTTCAACCTTGCCATGTTGGCACGTTAGGCATGGAGGATCCTAACCATGCCCAAGTCCCTCTGTGTTAGAGTACTGAATGCCCACTATTTCCCCACCACATCGATTCTGGATGCGGAGCCGGCCCATGGGATCTCATATACTTGGCAAAGTATATCCTAAAGGGAGTTGATCTGCTGAAAAGGGGCTCGTATAGGATTGGTGATGGCACGGATGTTAATATATGGAAAGATCCATGGCTGAACAGAGAATGATCGAGGATACCATTTACACAGAGAGGTACATGCGTCCTCACTAGAGTGTATGAGCTTATAGACCTAGAA
Organism: Triticum aestivum; assembly: GCF_018294505.1. Taxonomy (NCBI): domain Eukaryota; kingdom Viridiplantae; phylum Streptophyta; class Magnoliopsida; order Poales; family Poaceae; genus Triticum; species Triticum aestivum. The sequence goes on along the minus strand of NC_057797.1, from coordinate 233,298,871 downwards.
AGTGGCACCTGTGATGAAGCGTTGGTGAGAAGCATTTTCGTGCAAGAAGATGTCAAGGTAATACTAGAAACACCCATTAATGAGGAATATGGTGATTTCCATGATTGGTACTATGACGGTAAGGGACAATTCTCAGTCAAATCTGCCTATAAGGTCTTTGTGCAAGATAGAGATGCACCCCTCCCTAGTTCCTCAGGACATCTGATACTTTCCCCTGGAAAAGCATTTGGGAGATTCCATGTCAGTTAAAGATCCAACAATTTTTATGGCGTCTAGCACATAGTAGCTTACCACTACTACTTACCCTAAACCGGAGAGGAATCAAATGTGAAACTCTGTGAGTCTGTTGCCGCGGATTGGATGAGGATGGTGCCCACTTATTCCTGAAATGCAAGGAAGTGAAAAAGTATGGCAATGCATGCAACTCGAGGAACTACGTAGTCAGTTGTCTGAATGCATGAACGCCATGGAGTTTGTGCAGAAAATATGGAGCACCCTCAGGAGAAATGCATGCTTATAACATGCATGCTTTGGTGCTGATGGAGCCGCCGAAATAAGATAAACGCTGAGAGAAAACAGGCCATGCCGAGGAGTTGGAAGGAAACATCAGGTATTGGACCTCTAAATCTATCTTGTTGTGCACAAAGCAGAAGGGGCAGACAACAACCAAAGAGGTACAAACATGGAAGGGACCTATAGGTGACATCCTGAAAATCAATGCCAATGGGCTTTCAATGCACAGAATGACAATGGAGAATGGGTTTTTGTGATACGTGATTGGCATGGGGATGTGATGGGCTCGGGAGCTGGGAACCTGAAGTACGTTGGCAATGTTATCCAGGCAGAAGCGATGGCTTGCACAGAGGATTTAACGCAGCAACAAACTAGGGTATGATGAATGTGCAATTTGAGACTAATTGTCAGAGGTTAGTCCGAGCTCTGCAAGGAAATGAGTATGACCTCGCACCCGAAGGAACTCTCTTTAAAGAGATTGAATTATTTGCTCGTCAGAACTTCAATAGTTGTAGTTTTAATTTTGCCATGTGGGATTGTAATAAGCTAGCTCACACGTTGGCTGCTTTGTGGGCTAGTGGTCCAGCTATTAGACAGCTATGGACTGAAGCACTCCCTGATGATGTAAGTGTCTTGAGGGAGAGTGTTGATGTTGTGCCATATGAGGTATGGAATCTGTTTGTTCCATTTCAAAAAAAATCTTTGTTTTCTTTTCTTTAAGCGCCTCAACAAGCATCTATGCATTGTAGACGCCCTAAAGAAATTAGGTATAAAAGAGGCGTAGCTGGGCTATGTTCCACAAGTTGGAGAGATGTAGCTGAATTCTAGATTCCGGAGCCAGTTCTGCCATCTTGCGGAACATGATGGATGATGAAGGGTTCCTCCTGTTGAAATATATTTCCCGCCTCTCTCCATGAGTTCTAACTTTTAGAGTAACTGGTTGGAGCATGAATTGAATACCTCCCATGGGGGCGCCAGCTAGTTGTAGAGCGAGTTTGTTGACATTGAACACCCGACCTTGGACTCGGTGACAATGATACCTACTAAATTTCTCTTGATAGACAACCATTCTCTCCAACGCAATTTCTCTGGCCCTCTCCAGTTTGTCTGAGTACTCGTGCCGCTCCAGCTCTACCTGGTATTCAAAGTAGTTGGAGTTGTGTGGTGATTCATGCTCAATGTCATTGGGGAGGATGTCCTCGACCCAGTAGACTATGAAGAATGGGGTGTAACCCATCGACTGGTTTGGGGTCGTGTGTAGGCTCTAGAGGACGACCGAGAGCTCTTCCACCCATTTTCCAGCCTCACAAGAGGGCATCAAGCGGGATTTATGTCCTCTCGGAGTTAAGTTGATGGCCCGTTTGGCTTGGCCGTTTGACTGCGGGCCTGCGAGTAAAGCATGATCAATCTTGATGCGGTGCATGTGGTAGTAATCCTAAAAGATTCCAAGTGTGAAGTTGGTACCATTGTCGGTGGTGATGTTGTGTGGCATGCCGAACAGGTGGATGATGCCAGAGATGAACTTGACGACTGACCCCCGGCTTGGCTGGTCACAGTCTTTAGTTAAATCCACTTTTGCCACCTGCCTAATTATCCAACAGCTTTTGTTCCTGTGGGTAGCCGGTTTATCCGACATGACCGAGTGGATTGGCAAAGGTTGGTCTAGTATGATGTCTGGATCTAATTTTCCATTGTTGCCGCTCATCGACTCTTCTTGTGTGGGAGCTATACACCATGTTCGTCGGTGTCACCGTATTTATCTTTACGGTTGTGGCGTGGGCACTTGCCTCCCCTTGGGAGCTAGGTCAAGCCCGAGTTGGGGCCCTGGCGTCATTGCTGGGCTAACCAGGCATCCTCCATAGCGCACTAGTTGGTCATTAAATCGACGAGGGCTTTGAATGTCATCAGGCACTAGTGGATGATGTCCATGATCGTATGTTAAGGCGGGAATCCACTAGGGCCTCTGTGATGTAGGGTGGAGCCCTAGTTCATGATATTTCACACTTGGAGGTGGGGAAAGGAATAAATCAAGAAGAGCACAAGATGAGCACTCAATTGACAAAGATCCAATCACACACGTGCTAAATCCACATACACATAAGAGGGATACAAAGGTCCAAATCCAACACAAGAGGGCAAATTGGTAACTAGGTCATCCAAATTGAGGGCTTCATATTGATACGTCTCCGTTGTATCTATAATTTTTTATTGTTTCATGCCAATCTTATACAACTTTCACATACTTTTGGCAACATTTTATATGATTTATTTGGACTAACCTATTGATCCAGTGCCTAGTGCCAGTACATGTTTGTTGCATGTTTTTGTTTCGCAGAAAATCCATATCAAACAAATTCCAAATGCGATAAAAATTTACGAAGAATTATTTTGGAATATTTGTGAATTTTGGGAGGTGGAATCAACATAAACGGAGGGCCATGGCCTCCACAACCCACCAGGGCATGCTAGGCACCCACAGGCGTGCCCAGGTGTCTTGTGCCGTCCCGTAAGTCGGTTGGGGCCCTTCTTCAGGTGCAAGAAAGCTAATTTATGGGGGGGAATCGTGTAAAAGTTCCAGCGCAATCGGAGTTATGGATCTCTGGGAATTTAAGAAACGGTGAAGGGCCAGAAAACAGGGAACACAAAACAAAAGAGAACAGAGAGGGAGATCCAATCTCGGAGGGGCTCCTGCCCCTCCGCCGCCATGGAGGCCATGGACCAGAGGGGGAACTCTCCTCCCATCTAGGGGGGGCAAGGAAGAATAAGAAGGAGGGTGTTGCAATATGTTCATGATTCGCTTATTGTCGGTTGCGAGGGTGATAGCAACCTAAACATGGATAAGTGGGTTGTTGCATATTGGAGTAAAGAGGACTTGATACTTAATGCTATGGTTGGGTTTCACAACCTTAATGATCTTTAGTAGTTGCAGATGCTTGCTAGAGTTCCAATGATAAGTGCATATGATCCAAGTAGAGAAACTATGTTAGCTCATGCCTCTCCCTCATATAAAATTGCAAGAATGATTACTGATGACCCACAAGTATAGGGGATCAATTGTAGCTCTTTTTGATAAGTAAGAGTGTCGAACCCAACGAGTAGCATAAGGAAATGACAAGTGGTTTTCAGCAAGGTAATGTCTGCAAGTGCTGAAATTGTAAGTAACTGGGTAGTTTGATAGCAAGATAATTTGTAACGGGCAAGTAACGATAGTAGTAACAAAAGTGAAGCAAGATAGCCCAATCCTTTTGAGGCAAAGGACAGGCCAAAAGGGTCTCTTATGATAAGCAAAGCATCCTTGAGGGTACACGGAATTTTCATGTAGTCACTTTCATGATGTTGGTTTAATTCATGTTCGGTACTTTGATAATTTGATATGTGGGTGGACCGGTGCTTAGGTGTTGTTCTTACTTGAACAAACCTCCTACTTATGATTGACCCTCCCACAAGCATCCGCAACTACGAGAAAAGTATTAAGAATAAATTCTAACCATAGCATTAAACTTTTGGATCCAATCGGTCCCTTACAGAATAGCGCATAAACCCGGGTTTAAGCTTCTATCACTCTCGCAACCCATCATCTAATTGCTACTCCACAAATGCATTCCTTAGGCCCAAATATGGTGAAGTGTCATGTAGTTGACGTTCACATGACACCACTAAGGGAATCACAACATGCATACTATCAAAATATCAAACACATATCAAGTTCACATGATTACTTGCAACATGATTTCTCCTGTGACCTCAAGAACAAAAGTAACTACTCACAAATGATAAACATGCTCAAGATCAGAGGGGTATTAAATAGCATATTGGATCTGAACATATAGTCTTCCACCAAATAAACCATATAGTAATCAACTACAAGATGTAATCAACACTACTAGTCACCCACAAACACCAATCTATAGTTCCGGTAACAAGATTGAACACAAGAGATGAACTAGGGTTTGAGATGAGATGGTGTTGTTGAGGATGTTGATGGAGATTGCCCTCCCCAAGATGGGAGAGTTGTTGGTGATGATGATGACGATGATTTCCCCCTCCGGGACGGAAGTTCCCCTGGCGGAATCGCTCCGCCGGAGGGCAAAAGTGCTCCTGCCCAAGTCCCGCCTCGAGACGGTGTCGCTTCGTCCTGAAAGTCCTCTCTTTATTTTTTCTAGGTCAAAATGACTTATATACAAAAGATGGGCACTGGAGGTGGGCCTGGGTGAGCACAACCCACCAGGGCGCGCCTGGGTTCCCTGGCGCGCCCAGGTGGGTTGTGTCCACCTGGTGCCCCCCCCCCCCTCTGATAGTTATTTGCTCCAATATTCATCATATATTTAATAAAAAATCTCCATGAAGTTTCAGCTTGTTTGGAGTTGTGCAGAATAGGTGGCCTGACGTAGCTTTTCCAGGTCCAGATTTCCAGTTGCCGGAATTCTCCCTCTTTGTGTATACCTTGCATAATATGAGAGAAAAGGCATTAGAATTACTAGAAAAAGCATTATTATGGATAAAAACATCATAAATAACAGCAGGAAAACATGATGCAAAATGGACGTATCAACTCCCCCAAGCTTAGACCTTGCTTGTCCTCAAGTGAAAAACCGAAATCGAAAAACATGTCCACATGCTTAGAGAGAGAGAGAGAGGCGTCAATAAAAACAAAATACGGACATAGAAGCATCATGTTCATTATTATAATAGCAAAAAACTTAAACATAAGACTCTTGTCATAGAACTTTTATCATATACTTCTCATGAATAAGTAACAATTCATCACACAATTGAAGTATAAAGCAAAAACTCTATTAAAAACCAACAAACTATATTCTCAGTCAACTTTGCAACTACAATTCATCATCTTTTCAGGAAGGGTCACGTATCGGAGCCTTTAGGCAAGTCCACATACTCAACCATCATATAGTCTTCTATGTTTGCTAACACTCACCGCGTACACATGAGCAAAACGTTTCAACCGGACACATAGAAAGATAGGGGCTTATAGTTTCGCCTCCCAACGTATTCACCTCAAGGGCGATGTCAACAATAATAACTCATGCTATCTATATTCAACTGGACATATGTGCCTAGATCTTTCCTCACCACATGATGCTTGCCAAAGGAGAAAAATAAAAAGGAATAGAAGGAAAACTTTGATTCTTTGCATAAAACTAAATACATAAAAGTAAAAGATAGGCCCTTCATAGAGGGAAGCAGAGGTTGCCATGCGCTTATTTGTTTGTATGCTCAACCCCTTAGTGCAAAAGAACGTCGCATTGTATTGCCCCTTGTGATAGCAACCTTTATTATGTAGTCTGTCGCTTTTATTCTTCACCATCACAAGTTCGTACAATCCTCAATTTTCTCTTACATTAAATGATCTCACACTTTTAGAAGCAATTTTTATTGCCTTTTTGCATCGATCACAACTTACTTGAGTGATCTTGCTCAATCCCTAGGTAGGTATGGTGGACACTTGAAAATAAGATTTGGGTTTAAGGGTTTTTGGATGCACAAGTAGTATCTCTACTTAGTGCGGAATTTTTGGCTAGCAAAGATAGGGGCAAGCACCACATGTTAAAGGATCCATGACAATATGACTTCTATGTGAATACAAACAAACATAAATCATTAAGTTGTCTTCCTTGTCCAACGTCAACAATTTTGGCATATAATATTTTGATGAGGGCTCACAATCACAAAAGATTTCTAGGATAGTATATTTATATGTGAATCTTCTCTTCCCTTATTAATTCTTTCACGAGTTGCATCATTGACTAATGCTATGTTTGTCAATCTCTAATAAAATTTTCTATTTATACTTTTCCTTATGTGGTGTCATCACCTACCATAAGATTAGTATATGATCTTTTTCATAATTTCTTTCCTTTTATTTCTTTCCTTTCTCTTTTTCTTCACGATTTCTTTTCTTTTAATTTGCAACATAAAGTAAAGAAAGCAAAACTTCAAACTAAACTTTATTATATATCTTGCACATAATTACAAGGATGGATCACTAAGCAAACTCTTGAAAAGAAAGGATCAAACTAAAATTGTATTCATCTAAAGCAAAAGATCGAACTAAAATAAGTAAAGGCAAAAGATAATGGGATGATACGATTGTTGGGGAACGTAGTAATTTCAAAAAAATTCCTACGCACACACAAGATCATGGTGATGCATAGCAACAAGAGGGGACAGTGTTGTCCACGTACCCTCATAGACCATTAAGCGGAAGCGTTATGACAACGCGGTTGATGTAGTCGTATGTCTTCACGATCGACCGATCCTCAATACCGAACGTACGGCACCTCCGCGTTCAGCACACGTTCAGCTCGGTGACGTCCCGCGAACTCACGATCCAGTAGAGCTTGGGGAAGAGTTTCGTCAGCACGACGGCGTGGTGACGATGTTGATGAAGCTACCGCAGCAGGGCTTTGCCTAAACACCGCTACAGTATGACCGAGGTGGATTATGGTGGAGGGGGGCACCGCACACGGCTGGAGAAATCTCAATGATCAACTTGTGTGTCTAGAGGTGCCCCTGCCCCCGTATATAAAGGAGCAAGGGGGGAGAGGCGGCGACCAGTAGGAGGCGCGCGAGGAGGAGTCCTACTCCCACCGGGAGTAGGACTCCCTCCTTTCTTAGTTGGAGTAGGAGAAGGGGGAAGGAGGAGGGAGAGAGGAAGGAAAGGGGGCGCCGCCCCCTCCTTGTCCAATTCGGACTAGAGGGGGGGGGGGGCGCGCGGCCTGCCTTGGCAGCCCCTCCTATCTTCCACTAAGGCCCATCTTGGCCCATTAAACCCCCGGGGGGTTCCTGTAACCCCTGGTACTCCGGTAAAATCCCGATTTCACCCAGAACACTTCCGATATCCAAATATAGGCTTCCAATATATAAATCTTTATGTCTCGACCATTTCGAGACTCCTCGCCATGTCTGTGATCACATCCGGGACTCCGAACTCCCTTCGGTACATCAAAACATATAAACTCATAAAACCGATCGTCACAGAACTTTAAGCGTGCGGACCCTACAAGTTCGAGAACTATGTAGACATGACCGAGACACGTTTCCGGTCAATAACCAATAGCGGAACCTGGATGCTCATATTGGTTCCTACATATTCTACGAAGATCTTTATCGGTCAAACCGCACAACACTATACGTTGTTCTCTTTGTCATCGGTATGTTACTTGCCCGAGATTTGATCATCGGTTTCCCAATACCTAGTTCAATCTCGTTACCGGTGAGTCTCTTTACTCGTTCTGTAATACATCATCCCGTAACTAACTCATTAGTTATCATGCTTGCAAGGCTTATAGTGATGTGTATTACCAAGAGGGCCCTGAGATACCTCTCTGACGATCGGAGTGAAAAATCCTAATCTTGATCTATGCCAACTCAACAAGTACTATCGGAGACACCTGTAGAGCACCTTTATAATCACCCAGTTACATTGTGACGTTTGGTAGCACACAAAGTGTTCCTCCGGTATTCGGGAGTTCCATAATCTCATAGTCATAAGAACATGTATAAGTCATGAAGAAAGCAATAGCAGTAAACAAACGATCAAGTGCTAAGCTAACGGAATGGGTCAAGTCAATCACATCATTCTCCTAATGAGGTGATCTCATTGATCAAATAACAACTCATGTCTATAGGTTAGGAAACTTAACCATCTTTGATCAATGAGCTAGTCAAGTAGAGGCATACTAGTGACACTATATTTATCTATGTATTCACACATGTATTATGTTTCCGGTTAATACAATTCTATCATGAATAATAAACATTTATCATGAAATAAGGAAATAAATAATAACTTTATTATTGCCTCTAGGGAATATTTCCTTCAGTCTCCCACTTGCACTAGAGTCAATAATCTAGATTACACAATAATGATTTTAACACCTATGGAGCCTTGGTGCTGATCATGTTTTGCTCGTGGAAGAGGCTTAGTCAATGGGTCTGCAACATTCAGATCCGTATGTATCTTACAAATCTCTATGTCTCCCACCTGGACTTGATCCTGGATGGAGTTGAAGCATCTCTTGTTGTGCTTGGTTCTCTTGTGAAATCTGGATTCCTTTGCCAAGGCAATAGCACCAGTATTGTAAAAAAGATTTTCATTGGACCCGATGCACTAGGTATGACACCTAGATCAGATATGAACTCCTTCATCCAGACTCCTTCATTCGCTGCTTTCGAAGCAGCAATGTACTCCACTTCACATGTAGATCCCGCCACGACGCTCTGTTTAGAACTGCTCCAACTGACAGCTCCACCGTTTAATATAAACATGTATCCGGTTTGCAATTTAGAATCGTCCGGATCAGTGTCAAAGCTTGCATCAACGTAACCATTTACGATGAGCTCTTTGTCACCTCCATAAACAAGAAACATATCCTTGGTCCTTTTCAGGTACTTCAGGATGTTCTTGACCTTGTCCAGTGATCCACTCCTGGATTACTTTGGTACCTCCCTGCTAAGCTAATAGCAAGGCACACATCAGGTCTGGTACACAGCATTGCATACATGATAGAGCCTATGGCTGAAGCATAAGGAACACTTTTCATTTTCTCTCTATCTTCTGCAGTGGTCGTACATTGAGTCTTACTCAACTACACACCTTGTAACACAGGCAAGAACCCTTTCTTAGCTTGATCCATTTTTAACTTCTTCAAAATTTTATCAAGGTATGTGCTTTGTGAAAGTCCAATTAAGCGTATTGATCTATCTCTATAGATCTTGATGCCCAATATATAAGTAGCTTCACCAAGGTCTTTCATTGAAAAACTCTTATTCAAGTATCCTTTTATGCTATCCAGAAATTCTATATCATTAATTTCCAAGCAGCAATATGTCATCCACATATAATATTAGAAATGCTACAGAGCTCCCACTCACTTTCTTGTAAATACAGGCTTCTCCAAAAGTCTGTATAAAACCATATGCTTTAATCACACTATCATAACGTTTATTCCAACTTCGAGAGGCTTGCACTAGTCCATAAATGGATCGTTGGAGCTTGCACACTTTGTTAGCTCCCTTAAAACCTTCAGGTTGCATCATATACAACTCTTCTTCCAGAAATCCATTCAGGAATGCAGTCTTTACATCCATTTGCCAAATTTCATAATCATAAAACACGACAATTGCTAACATGATTCGGACGGACTTAAGCATCGCTACGGGTGAGAAGGTCTCATCGTAGTCAACTCCTTGAACTTGTCGAAAACCTTTTGCAACAAGTCAAGCTTTGTAGACAGTAACATTACCGTCAATGTCTGTCTTCTTCTTGAAGATCCATTTATTCTCGATGGCTTGCCGATCATCGGGCAAGTCAACCAAAGTCCACACTTTGTTCTCATACATGGATCCCATCTCAGATTTCATGGCTTCAAGCCATTTTGCGGAATCTGGACTCATCATCGCTTCCTCATAGTTCGTAGGTTCGTCATGGTCAAGTAACATGACCTCCAGAACTGGATTACCGTACCACTCTGGTGCGGATCTTGCTCTGGTTGACCTACGAGGTTCGGTAGTAACTTGATCTAAAGTTTCATGATCATCATCATTAGCTTCCTCACTAATTGGCGTACATGTCACAGGAACCGGTTTCTGTGGTGAACTATTTTCCAATAAGGGAGTAGATACATTTACCTCATCAAGTTCTACTTTCCTCCCACTCACTTCTTTCGAGAGAAACTCCTTCTCTAGAAAGGATCCATTCTTAGCAACGAATATCTTGCCTTCGGATCTGTGATAGAAGGTGTACCCAATAGTTTCCTTTGGGTATCCTATGAAGACACATTTCTCCGATTTGGGTTCGAGCTTATCAGGTTGAAGCCTTTTCACATAAGCATCGCAACCCCAAACTTTAAGAAACGACAACTTTGGTTTCTTGCCGAACCATAGTTCATAAGGCGTTGTCTCAATGGATTTTGATGGTGCCCTATTTAACGTGAATGCAGCCGTCTCTAAAGCATAACCCCAAAATGATAGCGGTAAATCAGTAAGAGACATCATAGATCACACCATATCTAGTAAAATATGATTACGACATTCGGACACACACCATTACGCTATCGTGTTCCGGGTGGCGTGAGTTGCGAAACTATTCCGCTTTGTTTCAAATGTAGGCCAAACTCGTAACTCAAATATTCTCCTCCACGATCAGATCGCAGAAACTTTATTTTCTTGTTACGATGATTTTCCACTTCACTCTGAAATTCTTTGAACTTTTCAAATGTTTCAGACTTATGTTTCATTAAGTAGATATACCCATATCTGCTCAAATCATCTGTGAAGGTGAGAAAATAACGATACCCGCCGCGAGCCTCAATATTCATCGGACCACATACATTAGTATGTATGATTTCTAACAAATCTGTTGCTCGCTCCATAGTTCCGGAGAATGGCGTTTTAGTCATCTTGCCCATAAGTCATGGTTCGCAAGTACCAAGTGATTCATAATCAAGTGATTCCAAAAGTCCATCGGTATGGAGTTTCTTCATGCATTTTATAGCAATATGACCCAAACGACAGTGCCACAAATAAGTTGCACTATCATTATCAACTCCGCATCTTTTGGCTTCAACATTATGAATATGTGTATCACTACTATCGAGATTCAACAAGAATAGACCACTCTTTAAGGGTGCATGACCATAAAAGATATTACTCATATAAATAGAATAACCATTATTCTCTGATTCAAATGAATAGCCATCTCGCATCAAACAAGATCCAGATATAATGTTCATGCTTAACGCTGGCACCAAATAACAATTATTTAGGTCTAAAACTAATCCCGAAGGTAGATGTAGAGGTCGCGTGACGACGGCGATCACATCGACTTTGGAACCATTTCCTACGCGCATCGTCACCTCGTCCTTAGCCGGTCTTCGCTTAATCCGTAGTCCCTATTTAGAGTTGCAAATATTAGCAACAGAAGTAGTATCAAATACTGGTAACCCACAAGTATAGGGGATCGCAACAGTTTTCGAGGGTAAAGTATTCAACCCAAATTTATTGATTCGACACAAGGGGAGCCAAAGAATACTCTCAAGTATTAGCAGCCGAGTTGTCAATTCAACCACACCTGGAAACTTAATATCTGCAACAAAGTATTTAGTAGCAAAGTAATATGATAGTAGTGGAAACGGTAGCAAAAGGTAACAGTAGTAAAAGTGGTGTTTTTGGCATTTTGTAGTGATGATAGCAATAGCAACGGAAAAGTAAATAAGCGAAGAACAATATATGGAAAGCTCGTAGGCAATGGATCGGTGATGGAGAATTATGCCGGATGCAGTTCATCATGTAACAGTCATAACCTAGGGTGACACAGAACTAGCTCCAGTTCATCAATGTAATGTAGGCATGTATTCCGAATATAGTCATACGTGCTTATGGAAAAGAACTTGCATGACATCTTTTGTCCTACCCTCCCGTGGCAGCGGGGTCCTTACGGAAACTAAGGGATATTAATGCCTCCTTTTAATTGAGTACCGTAACAAAGCATTAACACATAGTGAATACATGAACTCCTCAAACTACGGTCATCACCGGTAAGTATCCTGATTATTGTCACTTCGGGGTTAACGGATCATAACACATAATAGGTGACTATAGACTTGCAAGATAGGATCAAGAACACTCATATATTGATGAAAAACATAATAGGTTCAGATCTGAAATCATGGCACTCGGGCCCTAGTGACAAGCATTAAGCATAGCAAAGTCATAGCAACATCAATCTCAGAACATAGTGGATACTAGGGATCAAACCCTAACAAAACTAACTCGATTACATGATAGATCCCATCCAACCCATCACCGTCCAGCAAGCCTACGATGGAATCACTCACGCACGGCGGTGAGCATCATGAAATTGGTGATGGAGGATGGTTGATGATGACGATGGCGACGGATTCCCTCTCCGGGTCCCCGAACGGACCCCAGATCAGCCCTCCCGAGAGGTTTTAGGGCTTGGCGGCGGCTCCGTATCGTAAAATGCAATGAATCCTTCTCTCTCATTTTTTTCTCCCTTAAACACAATATATAGAGTTGGAGTTGGAGCCGGAGGAGCTCCAGGGGGCCCACGAGGTAGGGGGGCGCGCCCTAGGGGGGCAGGCGTGCCCCCACCCTCGTGGACAGGTGGTGGGCCCCCTGGCCTTCATCTTTTGCAGGTATTTTTTATATTTTCCAAAAAGTTGCTCCGTGAAGTTTCAGGTCATTCGGAGAACGTTTGTTTCTGCACATAAATAACACCATGGTAATTCTGCTGAAAACAACGTCAGTCCGGGTTAGTTCCATTCAAATCATGAAAGTTAGAGTCCAAAACAAGGGCAAAAGTGTTTGGAAAAGTAAATATGATGGAGACGTATCAAATACCCAGGTGCTACTGTGAGCTCTGGTGAGGTACACATCAATAACATGTATATCACATATACCTTTGTTCACCTTGCCATCCTTCTTATCCGCCAAATACTTGGGGCAGTTCCGCTTCCAGTGACCAGTCTGTTTGCAGTAGAAGCACTCAGTCTCAGGCTTAGGTCCAGACTTGGGTTTCTTCTCCTGAGCAGCAACTTGTTTGCCGTTGTTCTTGAAGTTTCCCTTATTCTTCCCTTTGCCCTTTTTCTTGAAACTGGTGGTCTTATTGACCATCAACACTTGATGCTCCTTCTTGATTTCTACCTCCGCAGACTTTAGCATCACGATGAGCTCGGTAATAGTCTTATTCATCCCTTGCATATTATAGTTCATCACAAAGCTTTTGTAGCTTGGTGGCAGTGATTGAAGAACTCTGTCAATGACACTATCAACAGGAAGATTAACTCCCAGTTGAGTCAAGTGATTATGATACCCAGACATTTTGAGTATATGCTCACTGACAGAACTATTCTCCTCCATCTTGCAGCTATAGAACTTATTGGACACTTCATATCTCTCAATCCGGGCATTTGCTTGAAATATTAACTTCAACTCCTGGAACATCTCATATGCTCCATGACGTTCAAAATGTCGTTGAAGTCCCGATTCTAAGCCGTAAAGCATGGCACACTGAACTATCGAGTAGTCATCAGCTTTACTCTGCCAAACGTTCTTAATGTTGTCAGCAGCATCTGCAGTAGGCTTGGCACCCAGTGGTGCTTCCAGGATGTAATTCTTCTATGCAGCAATGAGGATCCTCAAGTTACGGACCCAGTCCGTGTAATTGCTACCATCATCTTTCAACTTTGCTTTCTCAAGGAACACATTAAAATTCAACGGAACAATAGCACGGGCCATCTATCTACAACAACATAGATAAGCAAAAATACTATCACGTACTAAGTTCATGATAAATTTAAGTTTAATTAATCATATTACTTAAGAACTCCCACTTAGATAGACATCCCTCTAATCATCTAAGTGATCACGTGATCCATATCAACTAAACCATAACCGATCATCACGTGAAATGGAGTAGTTTTCAATGGCGAACATCACTATGTTGATCATATCTACTATATGATTCATGCTCGACCTTTCGGTCTCAGTGTTCCGAGGCCATATCTGCATATGCTAGGCTCGTCAAGTTTAACCCGAGTATTCTGCGTGTGCAAAACTGGCTTGCACTCGTTGTAGATGGACGTAGAGCTTATCACACCCAATCATCACGTGGTGTCTCGGCACGACGAACTTTGGCAACGGTGCATACTCAGGGAGAACACTTTTATCTTTAAATTTAGTGAGAGATCATCTTATAATGCTACCGTCAAACAAAGGAGAATAAGATGCATAAAGGATAAACATCACATGCAATCAATATAAGTGATATGAAATGGCCATCATCATCTTGTGCTTGTGATCTCCATCTCCGAAGCACCGTCATGATCACCATCGTCACCGGCACGACACCTTGATCTTCATGGTAGCATCGTTGTCGTCTCGCCAACTACTGCTTCTACGACTATTGCTACCGCTTAGTGATAAAGTAAAGCAATTACAGGGCGATTGCATTGCATACAATAAAGCGACAACCATATGGCTCCTGCCAGTTGCCAATAACTTCGTTACAAAACATGATCATCTCATACAATAAACATAGCATCATGTCTTGACCATATCACATCACAACATACCCTACAAAAACAAGTTGGACGTCCTCTATGATACGTCTCCAACGTATCTATAATTTTTGATTGCTCCATGCTATATTATCTACTGTTTTAGACATTATTGGGCTTTATTTTTCACTTTTATATTATTTTTGGGACTAACCTATTAACCGGAGGCCCAGCCCAGAATTGTTGTTTTTTGCCTGTTTTAGGGTTTCGAAGAAAAGGAATATCAAACGGAGTCCAAACGGAATGAAACCTTCGGAAACGTGATTTTCTCATCAGATAAGATCCAGGAGACTTTGACCCTCCATCAAGAAAGCCACGAGGTGGTCACGAGGGTAGGGGCGCGCCCCCCTAGGGCGCGCCCCTGCCTCGTGGGCCCCTCGAAGCTCCATCGACATACTTCTTCCTCCTATATATATCCACGTACCCCCAAACGATCGGGGACAGAGCCAAAAACCTAATTCCACCGCCGCAACTTTTTGTATCCATGAGATCCCATCTTGGGGCCTGTTCCGGAGCTCCGCCGGAGGGGGCATCGATCATGGAGGGCTTCTACATCATCATCCAAGCCCCTCCAATGAAGTGTGAGTAGTTTACTTCATACCTACGGGTCCATAGCTAGTAGCTAGATGGCTTCTTCTCTCTTTTTGGATCTCAATACAATGTTCTCCCCCTCTCTTGTGGAGATCTATTCGATGTAATCTTCTTTTTGCAGTGTGTTTGTTGAGACCGATGAATTGTGGGTTTATGATCCAGTCTATCTTTGAATAGTATTTGAATCTTCTATGAATTCTTTTATATGATTGGTTATCTTTGCAAGTCTCTTCGAATTATCAGTTTGGTTTGGCCTACTAGATTGGTTGTTCTTGCCATGGGAGAAGTGCTTAGCTTTGGGTTCATGAAAGTGCGTTATATCGACTAGAGGGGGGGTGAATAGGCGATTTTTATGAAATTCTTCACTGAGGAATTTGTCGGTGAGGAAATTCCTTAGCGAAGAACTACTAGCAGCGGAATAAGTACTCAAAAGTAAACATAACATAATACAAGCATATTCATCATGATGAAATGAAGACAGGCACAGAGTACAGGAAGCGTAATCACAGGATAACACAGGATGAAGACAAACAGACTCAAGAAATTGAACTGAGGAAATTGAGAAAGTCTTCAGTCAAAGTCTTCAAACATAGATATGAATAAACACACAACACAGTTATGAGGAAATGAAAGAGTTGAGGGAATAGAACTAGTAAGCTTGGTGAAGACAATGATTTGGTAGACCAGTTCCAACTGTTGTCTCAGTTGTACGTCTGGTTGGAGCGGCTGAGTATTTAAACTCGAGGACACATAGTCCCGGACACCCAGTCCTGAACACGCAGCTCAGGACACCCAGTCCTCACCGTATTCTCCTTGAACTAAGGTCACACAGACCTCATCCAATCACTCGTGGTAAGTCTTCAGGCGACTTCCAAACCTTCACAAACTTGGTCACTCAGCGATCCACAATTCCTCTTGGATGCTCTAGACCATGACGCCTAACCGCCTGGAAGAAGCACAGTCTTCAAAGGTAACAAGCATCGGATCCACGCAGGATCAATCTCTTCAGTGATGCTCAATCACTTGGGGTTTGTAGGTGTTTGGGTTTTGGGTTTTTGGTTTTTCCTCACTTGATGATTTTCGCTCAAAGTCCTCAGAGGATGGGTTGCTCTCAAATGACAAGTGTCAGTTTCTCTCGGAGCAGCCAACCAGCTAGTGGTTGTAGGGGGCGGCTATTTATAGCCTAGGGAGCAGCCCGACATGATAAGACATAAATGCCCTTCAATGATATGACCGTTAGGTGGATAGATATTTTGGGACAGCTGGCGCATAGCACAACAATGATCGGAATTTTGAGTAGCAAAATCCTCAGGGCTATCATGTTCCTCACTGTGTAGGCAATCCGCACTGGCGAATTCCTAACTCCTCAGTCAGGACAAATTCCTCAGAGACCAGAAGAACTTCGTCTCTGTCACTGAAGAAATTGACTGAACTGTATGAGATTTCCAATGGCTTCACTCGAAGGGATTGGTAGGTGTAGGATTTTGAGTTGAGCATCACATGGAAATTTTTCCTTAGTATTTCCTCGACCCCCTTTAACAGTACGGTGTTTCCTATGACTCAAGAAAGAGAAAAAACAAAACTATGAAAACAAAAGTCTTCAAGCTTCATATTCCTCGCATGAATATCAAGTCTTCACGGACACAACAATTTGTTCACTTTCAAAGTCTTCATGAAAGTCCTCGGAAATATCAAAATCTTCAGTCGAAGATATTTATTTTTAGGGGTCGACTTTTCCTGTAAATATCAAACTCCTCATAGACTTATAGACCTGTGTACACTCACAAACGCATTAGTCCCTTAACCTACAAGTCTTCAATACACCAAAATCACTAAGGGGCACTAGATGCACTTACAATCTCCCCCTTTTTGGTGATTGATGACAATATAGGTTAAGTTTTCAACGGGGATAAACATATGAAGTGTAACTACTGATATTGAGGAATTTGATTGCAAGATATAGAAGAACTCCCCCTGAAGATGTGCATAGTGAGGAATTTGCTTTTGAAGCAATGCACACTTGAAGAGTTGAATCATGGAGATCTCCCCCTATATCTTGTAATTCATACACGCATTTAACATATACTATGAAGAATTTGAAATGCATGATGAAATATGGTGCCTGATGAAATTCAGCATGTGTGCAATAATATAAACGAGGAATAAGCATGCAGAATAGTGCATCAAAAGTATCAGAGCACAGTGCATCAAAAGTATCAGAGCACCATCGAGTTTAAGATTACAACTCGATCCAATAAAGTTTCAGAAGAACGAGAGTTGTAACTTAGCAAAAAAAACTCCCATATAGTAGACCCGCTTGAAAACTAACTCATATTTCTCCCCCTTTGTCATCGAATGACCAAAAGGATCGAAAATGAGGACTAACGCCCCTGAAGATAATCAAGTTGATGAAGCAGCGCCAGTGTTGTTGGGGTCGTTTGCTGATGTAGGGCCTGCCACAGTGTCGTCCAAATCTTCATGTTCATCAGTGTCGCACGATGAAGAATATGAGCTGGCCACCAGAGAAGGAACCTTAACCTTCTTGAATTTCTTCGGTGGAGGTGCAGACCAGTCAAAATCTTCTTTGAGACCCATGTTCTTCAGATCTTCTTCACCATACAGATGTGACAGGATTGCCCAGGTGCGACCGAAGACTTGATGGAGGTAGTAGTGGTTTTTCTGCACAGCATTGTGTGTGGCAGTCATGTTGTGAAGAAGTGAACCAAACTGACGCTTAACCCATTTGTGATTTTGATCCACCTTCTGGTGAAGACTAAGCAGAAGTTCACGGTCAGTCATCACGCACGGAGCAGTGTCTTGAGGAGTGGACTTGGGTGCATTGGCAGAGTCATGTGTGGCAGAGTCATCATTGGTGGAATAAGATGCAGCTTTGTGAAACTGACCATCCAATGGACGAATGCCTTCATCTATTATAGCTGGTGCCTTGCCCTTTCCATCAACTAAGGAATATGTCTGCTTGAGGACTTCAATTGGCGCCAAGTAGCTGAGGTGATTCTGGAAATCAGCTTTGTAGTTGAGTGAAGACCTTGTCCTGAGGAATCTCATAATTCAAGGTGCATAAGGCTTCAGCTCAAACGGAGAAATGCAACATTGGCCATAGTCCTCATGAAGAAATCGTGATAATTGACAGGAATGCCATGAACGATGTTGAATACCAGATTCTTCATGATGCCAACAATTTCCTCATCATATGAGTCGTGGCCTTTGATGGGGGACTGATTGTCCTTGTAAGAATACGATAGACAGTTCTGGGCACGTACATCAATTCCTTCACGAGGAATTTGGTTCTTGGTGCTTGACCTGGCTTCAAAGGTTTCATTAGCACTTGCATGTAATGATGTGTGAGCTCAGGTTCACTATAGATGCAGCGAGCTTCTTCAAGGGGAGGACTGAGTGGTAGAGCATGAAGCAATTCAGAGGCTAGTGCAGTGTAGTGAGTATTTTCAGACATCCAGTCCAGCACCCATGAATTCACATCTTCAGCATCTCCGGTGATGTGCGGTGTTGCATAGAATTGAAGAATCAGTTCTTCATTCCAATCGCAGATGTCAAAGCAAAAGTTTAGCAGTCCAGCATCGTGAAGAACACTGAGGACTAGTGCGAAGCATGGCAGAGATTCCATATCCACGTGAGGAATATGCTCATGGTAGAAGATCTTCTCCTTGTTGAACAGCACTGAGGAATAGAAATTGGCTTGACTGGCAGTCCAGAAACGCCTCTTCCTAATGCGAGCAGAGTCATATGGGTTGTAATCTTCGAAGAATACATGCTCACCGAAGAAATCATCAGCCTTGAACTTTTGCTTGCGTGAGAATGGATCCTTTGGCTTCGACAGAGGAGTGTCAGTGAGTTGCATCACGACCTCAGGAATTTCCTCATGGACAGATGCAGTGGGATGAGTTTCTTCAGAGCCCATGTGAACAGTTTGTGTGGGGGACTAAGGAATTTGCTGTAAAGGGGTGAACATTGGAGAGTTTGGATGCTGACTTTCCCAGAATTCATCACTGATTACGGGTGTGGAGCAGCCAATGTCCACATCTTCATCTTCCATTTCTTCAATGCCAGCCTCTTCAGCTGTGAACTGAGGCATAGGCGAGGAGATGATAGGTGTTGAAGGGATCACATCCACTTCAATTTCTTCATCCAACGGTTTAGATGAAGCAACAAAAGGAGTTTCTTCATCAGATCCGCTGGGGATCACATATTCTTCATCAAAAGGAACAAGGTCCTTTGATGGCCTGGTTGAGATGGGAACAGCATCAATCGGATTTGCAAATGAACTTGTCATAGGCTTCATTTTCTTCGGAGCTAAAGAATCTGAAGCAACTGATGCTTTCCTTTTCTTCACTGCAGCATGCTCTGCAGCCTTGGTCTTCTTCACATCTCATGCAGATGGAAGGATTGGAGTTGAAGTTGGTGCAGGAGCAGCTGAGGAATCTGGTTGATTTTCTTCAGGCACAACTGATGCAGTTGCCTTGAGTTCTTCAGTTTCTTCAGGCACACCACTAGTGGATGCCCTGGCAATTTCTTTAGCCACTGTAATGGAATCATCAGCCCTGGAACTCACATTATCTTCAACAGCATGATTGTCATCAGCGGTGCTGACATTTTCTTCAGTAGGCTGAGCAGATGCTTCAGCCTGAGGAATTTCCTGTTGCGTTGGGGCTGCAACATTGGAAGTGAAGTTATCCGCAAGTTTCACAAAACGAACCTTGGCTCCAAGCCAATCAGCGCGATATGCGTCAAAGTCATCACTGAGTTTCTTAATCTCAGTCTGAATAGTGACAAGTTCTTCAGTTGTCATAGAGACAACGTTTTTCTTCAGATAGCGCTCTTTCTTGTACTGCGCTTTCTTGATCTGTCTGGCCTTCTCAAATTTCCACTTTTCTTCTTGAATGAAGTGGGTCAGCATGTGACTCTGGCCAGGAGTCAGCTTGAAGTCAGGCAAGAGAGTGTTGGGGTTCTTGTGCCAATCATCAATGTAGTCGAGGATCAGCTTGGGATCCAAAAGTAGTGGCACCTCTGATCCTTTGGCTCTAGCGGCCCTGACTTGCCTGTCTCTGATGATTTCTACAAGTTCATCATCACCAGCTTTGTCTTCATCAGACGGCACTTGGAAAGTGACTTGCTTCTTTTGAGGACTTGGGCGAGGACCTCGTCCAGCAGTGGCCTTTGTCTTCAGCAGTGAGAGGCCAGCTGAGGAACTTGGTGCAGCTGAGGAACTAGCTAAGACACCTGAGGCAATGGAGATGCCGGCAGTCCTTTGGCACGAGGCGAGATGCACAGGTGCTAAGGATTTAGTCGGAACAGCTGAAGGCTTTGGCGGAGGAGGTGAGGACTTTGGAGGAATAGGAGCAGCATGAGGAATTTGCCGTGAGGGCTTTGAGGATTCTGGCCGTGAGGGCATTGCTAAGGAACTTGGCCTTGAGGGCATTGTTGGTGAAGCACTTGGCTTGCGTGCAGGCTTCTTTGACATAGCCTTCTTTGGCTTGACAGCAAAGGCCTCAGCAGAGGCAGCATCAGAGTCTTCATTAAATTTCCTCACTGCTTCTCTGGCTTGCTTAGCCAGCTTGGCTTGGCGCTTGGCCCATTCATTAGGATAGTCCTCACCGCGCTTGAGGCTGGTGGGATCAGCGATTTGGCCATGTGCCAATGGAGCTCTTGGGCATGGAGGATTGAGTGTGAACTTCTTCATGTACTTAGGAGTGACATATATGTACTCCCTCCATTCTCTTGCCCATCTCCTCTCTATCTTCTGAATGCGCACTTTGCGCTCATTCTTGGTTTCCTCAGTAGATGTGCAGTACCCAGTATATATGTCATCAGGGATCTCAAACGCTGTATTTACCTCAGGCCTCTTTCCTCCCTTCTGTGGCTTCTTACCGTCAGCCATTTTCTTCAGTTGAGGAATTTGAACAATTGAATTCTCTGAAGAAGTATGCAACTTTTCTTTGAGGAACGCTACAAATGAGTTAAGTTGATGAGAACCTAGTGATTCAGCAGCTGACATGTGTACCTGTGAACAGAGTATAGTTGCGAGGAATTTGGAGAGGTCATATGCGTTCTCAGAGGGTTTTTCAAAATAACAAGTTAGAGGAATTTGACCAGACGAGTCTTGAAGAATTTCACTAAGCGTTCTTTGTCTTAGGTTCCAGAGATGTGTAGATTAAAAATCCACATATTTGAGGAATCTTGAAGAAAAACATGGCTTAGAGAGACGAGTCAAGAACATATGACTTGTGAGGTGTTTAGTGTGTGAATCTATGAAGAAAAACACCTTTGAAGATTTTGAAGATAATCATTCGAATCAACGAGGGTAGTAAAAGTAACTTTTAATTACCCTGGACGAAGAACACGACAAACTGGAGTGAGGAGATGTGAAGTTCGTCTATGCAGATCTTCCATGCCCTAACTTCGCGGAGGAAGACAGCTACAGCGACGGCGGAGTGAAGATTTCCGCGGTCGGCGCAAGTACGTCGGCGACGAGGTCGAGGCAGTGAAGCTCTTCCTCACCGGCGGCGATGAAGTAGCGGCGGCGCTAGGGTTTGAGAAGCTCGAGCTGGAGAGAGAGGTCGAGCGGAGTAAAAGAAGTGAGGAAGGGAAGGAGGGGTATTTATAGCCACAGTGAAAAAATGTTCGCCCGAAGAAATTGGACGAACGTGCCCCTGACCCTTCTCATTCGCATGACATGTGTCACCCACGTAGTGAGAGGTGGAGATCGTGTTAGATCGTGGGTGAGTGGATAAGTGTATCGTGGGATGCAGAACGGTTTGAGCGGCAAAGCCGAAAATTTCGATAAGATAGGTTTTAAAGTTTCGTTCGCAATTTCTTCAGCTGACAAGGACACAGTGAAGATTTTGAATGAGTTTCAAATAGAACGCACATGAAGAATTTGTGAACAGATTGGGTTGAGTATAGCATAGAGGGGAAGGGTCCGATCACATTCACTTAGCAGAGAACCAACTTGAAGAAATAGCAATAAGTGAATGCTGTAGAGGACATAAACTCATATATATATATATATATATAGCCAATGAAGAAAAACGACGGAACCAGTGAAGACTATGCAAAGTTGAAGAATATGAATAATTTGAGGAATTTCAACTTTTGGTGGTGGCGTGACCCACCGTATAAGAATGATGATTTCAAACACCGCGCACAATTATCATAGGGTTCTGAGAATCAAATTCTTCATTAATTTCTTCACACTAAGAGTGTTATTCTTCATTGATTGAAGAAAAACGTTTCTTCATGTGTTGCACATCTAAGTCATCAATTTTGCATAAGTGTTAGGATGAGTGTCCTTTTCAAAGAACATTCGAAGATTCTAGGATATTTAGCTCACACCGCAACTTGCTAAATCTCTTCTCATCCAAGGGCTTTGTGAAGATATCGGCTAGCTGTTCTGCAGTCTTCATATGCTCAATAGAAATGTCGCCCTTCAACACATGATCACGAAGAAAATGATGACGAATCTGAATGTGCTTTGTCTTCGAGTGCTGAACTGGGTTGTGAGCAATCTTGATGGCACTCTCATTGTCACAGAAGAGAGGCACATTCTTCATGTTGACGCCGTAGTCCTTGAGAGTTTGCTTCATCCATAGCAATTGGGCACAGCAAGAACCAGCGGCAATGTACTCAGCTTCAGCAGTAGATAGTGATACGCAGTTCTGTTTCTTCGAGGACCAACAGACCAAAGATCGTCCGAGGAAATGACATGTACCAGATGTTGACTTGCGGTCCACACGATCACCAGCATAGTCAGAGTCAGAATATCCAATGAGATCAAAAGCCGAGCCCTTGGGGTACCATAATCCAAGTGTTGGTGTGTGAGCTAGATATCGAAGAATATGCTTCACAGCCTTATGGTGTGATTCCTTCGGTGTAGCTTGAAATCGGGCACACATGCAAACACTAAGCATTATATCTGGCCTAGATGCACATAAGTACAATAAAGAACCTATCATGGAGCGGTATACCTTATGATCGAAGTCAATACCATTTTCATCAGTGCACAGATGGCCATTTGTGGGCATAGGAATTTTGACGCCTTTGCAATCTTGCATGCCGAATTTCCTCAGTACATCCTTGAGGTATTTCTCCTGAGATATGAATATGCCATTGCGTTGTTGACGAATTTGAAGACCTAAGAAGAATTTCAACTCTCCCATCATAGACATTTGATATTCTTCACTCATCATATAGGCAAATTCATCACTATAACGTTGGTCAGTACAGCCAAAGATAATATCATCAACATATATTTGGCACACAAACAATTCACCATCATAAGATTTAGTGAAAAGAGTAGGGTCGAGTGAACCGGGTTTGAAGCCTTTCGTCATGAGGAATTCCTTCAAGTATCATACCAAGCCCGTGGGGCCTGCTTGAGGCCATAGAGGGCCTTGTTGAGTCTGAAGACTTTGTCAGGATTCTTTGGATCTTCAAAACCTGGGGGTTGAGCAACATATACTTCTTCCTCAAGCTTACCATTGAGGAATGCACTTTTCACATCCATTTGATATAAAGTGATATCATGATGGTTAGCATAAGCAAGTAATATGCGAATAGCCTCAAGTCTAGCAACAGGTGCAAAAGTTTCATCGAAATCAATTCCTTCAACCTGTGTGTAGCCTTGAGCTACAAGCCGTGCCTTATTCCTCACCACAAGGCCATTTTCATCTTGCTTGTTGCGGTAGATCCACTTTGTGCCGATGATATTGTGCTTGCGAGGATCTGGACGTTTGACCAGTTCCCAGACATTGTTGAGCTCGAACTGATGTAATTCTTCTTGCATGGCCTGAATCCACTCAGGCTCCAGAAATGCTTCATCTACCTTAGTGGGCTCTGTAATAGAGACAAAAGCATAGTGCCCACAAAAGTTAGACAAATGTGAAGCTTTTGAGCGTGTGAGAGGACCTGGCGCTTTGATGTCATTGATGATCTTTTCAACTTGCACTTCTTTTGCAATGCGAGGATGAGCTGGTTGCGTTGAAGAATTTGATCAGCGTTTTCTTCAGCACCATTTTCTTCAGCATTTTCTTCAGGTGCATTAGCTCGACGTTCTTCATGTTCTGGAATGAATTCTTCAGCAGATTCTTCAGTAGGAATGACATCCTCAGTAGCCTTGAACTTGATAGTTTCCTCAGGTGCTGGTTCATCTATCACAGTAGGTAGGTGCTCTCTTTGCGAGCCATTAGTTTCATCGAACCGCACATCTACAGTTTCAACAACTTTGTGAAGAACGTTGTTGAAGACTCTGTAGGTGTGCGAGTCCTTTCCGTAACCAAGCATAAAACCTTCATGTGCTTTCGGTGCAAATTTTGAGTTGTGATGAGGATCTCTAATCCAACATTTAGCACCGAAGACTTTGAAATAACTTACATTGGGTTTCTTATCAGTGAGGAGTTCATAGGCAGTCTTTTTGAAGAATTTGTGAAGATATACTCTGTTGATGATGTGGCACGCAGTATCAATTGCCTCAGTCCAGAAACGACGAGGCGTTTTGTATTCATCAAGCATAGTGCGAGCCATCTCAGCAAGAGTCCTGTTCTTGCGCTCCACGACGCCGTTCTGCTGAGGAGTATAAGGAGCAGATAACTCATGAGTAATACCAAGTTCATCAAGATAGTCATCGAGACCAGAATTCTTGAACTCAGTGCCATTGTCACTTCTGATGTGCTTGATCTTCACACCAAAGTTGGTTGAAGCCCTCGAGGAAAATCGTTTGAAGACTTCCTGCACTTCATGTTTGTAAGTAACAAGGTGTACCCATGTGTAGCGAGAATAATCATCAACAATAACAAAGCCATATTGAGATGCTTCATTTGAAATAGCAGAATAATGATTAGGACCAAAGAGATCCATGTGAAGCAATTCAAATGGGCGAGTGGTGGTCATGATAGTCTTCGCTGGATGCTTGGCCTTGTCATCTTCCCAGCTTCACAGGCTCCGCATAGGTGATCCTTGAGGAATTTGACATTCTCGATGCCAATGACATGCTTCTTCTTCGCAAGCGTGTGCAAATTCCTCATGCCTGCATGACCAAGTCGTCGATGCCAGAGCCAGCCTTCTGAAGCTTTTGCAAGTAAGCACACGGCTGGTTGTGGTCCTGTAGAGAAATCAACAATATACAGGTCTCCTCTCCTAAAGCCTTCGAAGACTTTGGAATTGTCAGCTTCCATAACCACAACACAACGGTACTTGCCAAAGACAACAACCATATCAAGATCACAAAGCATTGAGACAGACATAAGGTTGTATCCTAAGGACTCAACAAGCATGACTTTGTCCATGTGTCGATCCTTTGTGATCGCAACCTTACCTAGACCCAATACCTGACTTTTGCCTTTGTCAGCAAAGATGATATGCTTCAGATGCGACGGAGATAATGGAGCATCCATCAATAGATTCTTGTCACCAGTCATGTGGTTTGTACATCCACTATCGAGGACCCACTCAGTGGCTTTGGGTTGATCATCCTGCAGATGAATTAGTGCAGCTTACAAACTCATATACTTCATCAGTGAAGAATATGACATCAATTCATCAGATCAATTTCATCAAGCAAAAGAACAGATAAAGCAATATGAGGACGTGAGAAATGAAAGTTCATTTCTTCATGATTAGCCTACGTCCTATCAGGCATGCTCAGGTCTCTAGCAAATTCTTCAGACGATTACGTACGTCTGGAGACCTGACCCTGCAGAAGAGATTAGTTCTTTTTCTTCACCACCCACATCTGAAGGGGTGGCAAAGAGTTCATCATTCTGCGAGCTCCATACGAGAAGGATGGCATAGAAGCCAGTCCATTTCGTTTCACATAAGAGGGGTTAGAGTAAGCATAAGAGTATGCAGAGAAATCCTTCGAGGACTTATGGACATAATGATTTGAAGAATAATGCACATATCCATAATCCTTAGATCTTCCCTGCGAAACAGACGGGTTAGCACGATGATGTTCATATGAGGACTTTGATCCTTTTGAGGAATATGATCCATGTGAGGAGTTTGGTCCGTATGAGGACTTGGATCCATATGAAGAATTTGGTCCATATGAAGAATTTGATCTGGGGTTCCTATTCTTCACAGGTGGCGTCATGATGACATTCACCTGAAGATTTTCAAGGCATCTTTTGGGAACCCAGATTTTCTTCATAGGGGACCGTTCCTGCAGTTAGTGCCAACATATCTAGCAAATACTTCACCATTCTGATTTTTGAACAATTTATAGTTGGAGTCAAATGAATCATCATCAGAATGAGGAGATTCACATGCAAATCCAGATAAGTTAGATGGATCAACTGGAGGTCCCTTTGCAGCAACCCATGTAGTTTTGGGGTACTGCTCAGGCTTCCAATATGTACCATCAGCATTGAGTTTCCTCTCAAAGGCAATACCCTCTTTCCTAGGGTTCCTGTTGAGGATCTGCTTTTTAAGAACATCACAAAGAGCCTGATGCCCTTTGAGGCTTTTGTACATGCCTGTCGTGTACAATTCCTTCAGCCCTGCATCATCAGTGATACTAGCAATGTCCTTAGATGAGGAATAAGTGATAGCAGAGGCATGTGAAGAATTTGAAACATTAGCAGCATTTGAACATTCAGGTGAAGAATTAGCAGATTCACGTTCAATGCACTTCAAGCATGGAGGAAGAAATTCTTCGTGAGAAGCGCTGATTTGTTGAGGAAGTAATGAATCGCGCTCCTTCTGAAGATCTTCATAACTCACTCTTAGCTTCTCAAGGTCTTGCTTTCTTTGAAGAAATTCATAAGAAAGCTTCTCATGATCGGATAAGAGAGTGTTATGATGACTTTGAAGATTGTCAAACCTAGTCTGAAATCTCTGAAGATTTTCAGTCAAGGCTTTAGTGCGATCCATTTCTTCCCCCAACATATCATCACTTTTGTCTAGCATGTTTTGAACCTTTTCTAAAGCCCTTTGTTGTTTTACAGCAATCTTAGCAAGTTTAGAATAGCTGGGCTTAAGGTTTTCATCAGATTCATTCTCACTTGATTCAGATGAGGTATATTTGAGTACCTTGGCACCCTTTGCCATGAAGCAATAGGTGGGAGCGTAGTCATCATCCCCTTCATCAGCTTTGTTGGTGAGGTCATTTTCTTCAGTGTTGAAGATAGACTTGCTGACGAATGCAGTAGCGAGAGCTAGGCTCGCCACTCCGGATTCGGACTCCTCAGATGACTCCTCTTCCTCATTTTCTTCAGATTCAGCCTCAGAGTCCATTTCCTTGCCAATGAATGCCCTGGCCTTCTTGGAGCTGCTCTTCTTGTGATATGAAGGCTTTGAGGATTTTGATGATGAGGATTTTGTGGATTTCTTCTTTTTCTTCGCATCATCAGAACTGTAATCCTTGTATTTCTTCTTCTTTGATTCCTTTTCCCATTGAGGACAATCTTGAATGTAATGTCCAGGCTTCTTGCATTTGTGGCAGAGCCTCCTCTTGTAGTCACTGGATGAGGAATCATTGCTCCTTGAGGGTCTTCCAAGGCGACCACGTCTTGAGAACTTTTGGAACTTCTTCACGAGCAGAGCCAGATCATGGCTTAGTTCTTCAGGATCACCAAGGCTGCTACCAGAGTCTTCATCTTCGGACTCAGATACTGCCTTGGCCTTCAGTGCACGTGTTCTGCCATAGCTTGGACCATAGAGATCTCTCTTTTCAGCAAGTTGGAACTCATGAGTATTTAGCCTTTCGAGAATATCAGCGGGATAGAGTGACTTGTAATCAGCACGTTCTTGTATCATCAATGCCAGAGTGTCAAATGAGGAATCAAGCGATCTCAGCAATTTCTTCACCACCTCATGGTCGGTGATGTCAGTGGCACCAAGTGCTTGAAGCTCATTTGAGATGTCAGTGAGGCGATCGAAGGTTTGTTGAACATTTTCATTGTCGAGTCTTTTGAAGCGGTTGAAGAGATTGTGAAGAACATCAACTCGAGAGTCACGCTGAGTTGAGACTCCTTCATTCACTTTGGACAACCTGTCCCAGATAAGCTTCGCTGTCTCCAAAGCACTCACTCTGCCATACTGTCCTTTGCTCAGATGGCCACATATGATATTCTTCGCTTGAGAGTTGAGTTGCTTGAATCTCTTCACATCAGCAGCATTCAGAGAAGGTGTGACTGAGGGAACACCATTTTCCACAACATACCAGAGATCGTTATCAATTGCTTCAAGATGCATTCGCATCTTATTCTTCCAGTAGGGGTAGTCCGTCCCATCGAAGGTAGGACACCCAGCAGAGACCTTGATCATACCTGCGGTCGACATAACTAAAACTCCAGGCGGTTAAACCAAAATCACATAGAACAAGGGAGTACCTTGCTCTGATACCAATTGAAAGTGCGTTATATCGACTAGAGGGGGGGTGAATAGGCGATTTTTATGAAATTCTTCACTGAGGAATTTGCCGGTGAGGAAATTCCTTAGCGAAGAACTACTAGCAGCGGAATAAGTACTCAAAAGTAAACATAACAGAATACAAGCATAGTCATCATGATGAAATGAAGACAGGCACAGAGTACAGGAAGCGTAAGCACAGGATAACACAGGATGAAGACAAACAGACTGAAGAAATTGAACTGAGGAAATTGAGAAAGTCTTCAGTCAAAGTCTTCAAACACAGATATGAACAAGCACACAACACAGTTATGAGGAAATGAAAGAGTTGAGGAAATAGAACCAGTAAGCTTGGTGAAGACAATGATTTGGTAGACCAGTTCCAACTGCTGTCTTAGTTCTACATTGGTTGGAGCGGCTGAGTATTTAAACTCGAGGACACACAGTCCCGGACACCCAGTCAAGGACACTTAGTCCAAGACACCCCAGTCCTCACCATATCTCCTTGAACTAAGGTCACACAGACCTCGTCCAATCACTCGTGGTAAGTCTTCAGGCGACTTCCAAACCTTCACAAACTTGGTCACCCAGCGATCCACAATTCCTCTTGGATGCTCTAGACCATGACGCCTAACCGTCTGGAAGAAGCACAATCTTCAAAGGTAACAAGCGTCGGATCCACTCAGGATCAATCTCTTCAGTGATGCTCAATCACTTGGGATTTGTAGGTGTTTGGGTTTTTGGTTTTTTCCTCACTTGATGATTTTCGCTCAAAGTCCTCAAAGGATGGGTTGCTCTCAAATGAGAAGTGTCAGTTTCTCTCGGAGCAGCCAACCAGCTAGTGGTTGTAGGGGGTGGCTATTTATAGCCCAGGGAGTAGCCTGACATGATAAGACATAAATGCCCTTCAATGATATGACCGTTAGGTGGATAGATATTTTGGGACAGCTAGCGAATAGCACAACAACGGTCGGAATTTTGAGTAGCAACATCCTTAGGGCTATCATGTTCCTCACTGTGTAGGCAATCCACACTGGCGAATTCCTAACTCCTCAGTCAGGACAAATTCCTCAGAGACCAGAAGAACTTCGTCTCTGTCACTGAAGAAATTGACTGAACTGTATGAGATTTCCAATGGCTTCACTCGAAGGGATTGGTATTTGTAGGATTTTGAGTTGAGCATCACATGGAAATTTTTCCTTAGTATTTCCTCGACCCCCTTTAACAGTACGGTGTTTCCTATGACTCAAGAAAGAGAAAAAACAAAACTATGAAAATGAAAGTCTTCAAGCTTCATATTCCTCGCATGAATGTCAAGTCTTCACGGACACACCAATTTCTTCACTTTCAAAGTCTTCATGAAAGTCTTCAGAAATATCAAAATCTTCAGTCGAAGATATTTATTTTTAGGGGTTGACTTTTCCTGTAAATATCAAACTCCTCATAGACTTATAGACCTGTGTACACTCACAAATGCATTAGTCCCTTAACCTATAAGTCTTCAATACACCAAAATCACTAAGGTGCACTAGATGCACTTACAGTTCAATCTTGCGGTGCCCTTTCCCAGTGACAGAAGGGGTAGCAAGGCACGTATTGTATTGTTGCCATCGAGGATAACAAGATGGGTATTTTATCATATTGCATGAAATTATCCCTCTACATCATGTCATATTGCTTAAGGTGTTACTCTGTTTTTAACTTAATACTCTAGATGCATGCTGGATAGCGGTCGATGAGTGGAGTAATGGTAGTAGATGCGAATCGTTTCGGTCTAACTTGTCTCGGACTGATGCTATATACATGATCAACCTAGATATTCTCATAACTATGCTCAATTCTGTCAATATTGCTCAACAGTAATTTGTTACCCACTGTAGAAATACTATGCTCTTGAGAGAAGCCACTAGTGAAACCATGGCCCCGGGTCTCTTTCTCATCATATAAATCTCCAATCACTTTTAGTTATTGCTTTGCTTTTACTTTATTTACTTTGCATCTTTATACCAAAAATATTATTTATCATCTCTATCAGATCTCACTTTTGTAAGTGAACCGTGAAGGATTGACAGCCCCCTAAAGCGTGTTGGTTGCGTTGAAGCTATTGTTTTTGTGTAGGTACGAGGGACTCGAGCATAGCCTCCTACTGGATTGATACCTTGGTTCTCAAAACTGAGGGAAAATACTTACGCTACTTTGCTGCATCATCCCTCTCCTCGGGGAAAATCCAACGCAGTGCTCAAGAGGTAGCACTCTACTTTGTTGTTGCAAGTTTTTACGTGGCTGCTACGGGCTGAGCAAGAACCTTCTTACCTACGCATCAAAACCACAATGATAGTTCGTCAAGTTGGTGATGTTTTAACCTCTCAAGGACCGGGCGTACCACACTTGGTTCAACTAAAAGTTGGAGAAACTGAACCCGAGCCACCTGTGGGTGCAAAGCACGTCGGTAGAACCAGTCTCGCGTAAGCGTACGCGTAATGTCGGTCCGGGCCGCTTCATCCAACAATACCACCGAACCAAAGTATGACATGCTGGTAAGCAGTATGACTTGTATCGCCCACAACTCACTTGTGTTCTACTCGTGCATATAACATCAACGCATAAAACCTGGCTCGGATGCCACTGTTGGGGAACATAGTAATTTCAAAAAAAATCCTACACACATGCAGGATCATGGTGATGCATAGCAACGAGAGGCGAGAGTGTTGTCCACGTACCCTCGTAGACCGTTAAGCGGAAGCGTTATGGCAACGCAGTTGATGTAGTCGTACGTCTTCACGATCGACCGATCCTCAGTACCGAACGTACGGCACCTTTGCGTTCACCACACGTTCAGCTCGGTGACATCCCGCGAACTCATGATCCAGTAGAGTTCGGGGAAGAGTTTCGTCAGCACGACGGCGTGGTGACGATGTTGATGAAGCTACCGCAGCAGGGCTTCGCCTAAACACCGCTACAGTATGACCGAGGTGGATTATGGTGGAGGGGGGCACCACACATGGCTGGAGAGATCTCAATGATCAACTTGTGTGTCTAGAGGTGCCCCCTACCCCCGTATATAAAGGAGCAAGGGGGGAGGCGGCTGGCCAGGAGGAGGCGCGCCAGGAGGAGTCCTACTACCACCGGGAGTAGGACTCCCTACTTTCCTAGTTGGAGTAGGAGAAGGGGGAATGTAACGCCCTCGATGCGGCTATATCTCCTACGTATCGAAGCACGACTTAGAGGCATAACCGCATTGAAAGCAATGTCGCAAGTGAGGTAATCTTCACAACAACCCAATGTAAATAATAAAGGGGAAAGTAACATAGTTGGCTTACACTCGCCACGTCACACAAATACATAAATAAGTCATTACATTCATCCAATACGCTCAGGGTCCGACTACGGTACCAAAATAAAGATCACCCCCAAATGCGACAAAGTCCCCGATCGCCCCAACTGGGCACCACTACTGATCATCTGGGAAAGACACATAGTAACGACGAGAGTCTTCATCGAACTCCCACTTGAGCTCAAGCGCATCGTCTGGAGCGGTATCATCGGTCCCTGCATCTGGTTTTGGAAGTAATCTGTGAGTCACGGGGACTCAACAATCTCACACCCTCGTGATCAAGACTATTTAAGCTTATAGGTAAGGTAAAGGTATGATGTGGAGCTGCAGCAAGCGACTAGCATATATGGTGGCTAACCTATTCGCAAAAGAGAGCGAGAAGAGAAGGCAAAAGCACGGTCGAACAACTATGATCAAGAAGTGATCCTAGAACAACTACGTCAAGCATTACTCCAACACCATGTTCACCTCCCGGACTCCTCCGAGAAGAGACCATCACAGTTACACACGCGGTTGGTGCATTTTAACTAAGTTAAGTTTCAGGTTATCTACAACCGGACATTAACAAATGCCCATCTACCCATAACCGTGGGCACGGCTTTCGAAAGTTCAAATCCCTGCAGGGGAGTCCCAACTTAGCCCATCACAAGCTCTCATGGTCAACGAAGGATATTCCTTCTCCCAAAACAATTCGATCAGGCTCGGCATCCCGGTTACAAGACATCCTCGACAATGGTAAAACAAGTCCAGCAACACCGCCCGAATGTGCCGACAAATCCTGATAGGAGCTGCACATATCTCGTTCTCATGGCACACTCAGATAGGTCAAGCTACGAGTAAAACCAACCCTCGAGTTTCCCCGAGGTGGCCCCACAGGCTGCCCATTTCGGACCAACACTCAGAGGAGCACTGGCCCAGGGGGGGTTTAAATAAAGATGACCCTTGGGCTCCGGAAACCCAAGGGAAAAAAGGCTAGGTGGCAAATGGTAAAACCAAGGTTGGGCATTGCTGGAGGAGTTTTATTCAAGGCGAACTGTCAAGGGGTTCCCATTATAACCCAACCGTGTAAGGAATGCAAAAATCCGGGAACATAACACCGATATGACGAAAACTAGGGCGGCAAGAGTGGAACAAAACACCAGGCATAAGGCCGAGCCTTCCACCCTTTACCAAGTATATAGGTGCATTAAGATAAACACGATAATATTGTGATATCCCAACAATAAACATGTTCCAACAAGGAATGATCTCCAATCTTCACCTACAACTAGCAACGCTATAAGAGGGGCTGAGCAAAGCGGTAACATAGCCAAACAACGGTTTGCTAGGACATGGTGGGTTAGAGGTTTGACATTTCAATATGGGAGGCATGATAAGAAATTGGTAGGTATCGTAGCATAGTCATAGCAAAAGAGCGAGCATCTAGCAAGCAAAGATAGAAGTGATTTCGAGGGTATGGTCATCTTGCCTGCAAAATTCTCAGAGTTGACTTGATCCTCGTAAGCGAACTCAACAGGCTCCTCATTCGCGAACTCGTCTCCCGGATCTACCCAAGCAAGAACAACAAGCAAAAGGGACACAATCAACCACGTGCAATGCTCAAGCAACATGATGCAAACATGGTATGATATGCGGGATGCGATATGCGATGCATATGCATGATTTGGAAAGGAAATGATTGAACCTGGCCTCAACTTGGAAATCCAAGAGTGCCACTGGAAAGGTGAGTTGATTTCGGTCGAAATCGATATAAAGATCACCGGAATCGGATGCACGGTTTAGAAATGGCAAGCAAAACAGATATGGCACCGGTCTGCGATAAACAGCAATTAGCCATCCTAAATGCATCAAGATAAATATGCTACAGCACTCAAACATGGCAACAAAATACATGGCAGGGATCCACTCATGATGCTTGACAAAAGATGAACAATGAGCTACGGCTAATTCACTCATTAACAGGTTCAAACAAGCATGACAAAAGTGCAAAAGATAACAGGTTTCAGACTTTGCAAAAATAACAAATCAGGAATTTATCATCAGGAAGCCATGTTTAGAGCATGAAAACTATATGCTACAGGAACATATCATGGCAAAGCAAGGCATTGCATGAAGCTACTCAAAGCATATAACAAAAGTCCCTTAGTGACCATGAGCCAAAAGGGATCAGAAAATACAATTGCAAGCATGTGAACATAGCAAAGACATAAACAGATTCAGACTTAGTGAAAAACTGGAGCATGCAAAACAGTTAACAAGTACGCATGTTTACGAGCTCGATGCACTCACTACAGAGCATGGCATGACAAACTAAGCATACACCCATGAAGAAGACATGGCATAGAAGCTATACATGGCGAGAACAACAACATAGCATGCACGGATCAATAGCAACATCCTCGGCAAAATCGCTAAACATGTCAACAATCTACCAGGAACATTTTATAGCAGAAGTAGAGCTCGATGGACTCAAGCTAGGGTGCTCCATAATTGCAAACAAAGACATGGATGGATAGAGCACCACAATGTTAACAAAACATCCTTACTGATTATCCTCAAAAGAGGCACGAATCACTAGGAAACAACATGAACATATGGCATAATAACAATATCAGGACAAGGACTTGGTGAAATTCTAAGTCCCTGAAATCGCATCATTGAGTAAGCTACTTTGCATGCTTGTGCTAGTCACCACATAGATCACAAAAATACATGACATACACCCCTGTAAAGATGGCATGGCATTCTACAAAACACATGTAAAGCTCAGGATCATAGCATGCACACATTAATCAATGTCAAAAATGACAAAAGGCCATTTGCTGAAACAGATCTGAAAATAATCATCACATAGCCCTCTTCCAACAACATTTCTGGCATCAAGATGAGCTCAAATGAAATGATGTACTCGTCGAGGCGAACATTTTGATATGCTACATGCACGAATCGGAGCTACGGATTGCAGAGTTATGGCATGTGGAAGAATGCAAAATACTAGGGTTAGGGACGAAAAAGTCAACCCAAACTTCCAGATCTGAGATCCAGATCGCCTCCGACGGTTACTGTAGCGCGCAGTCCCGAGGTTCACTGGCCGGAGTCGTGCACCGCGGTGGCCGGAGCTGGACTCGAGTAAGAGGAAGGAGAGGCCCGCCGGAGTCGGGGCGGCGCCGGTGTTGGGGCGTTGCGTGCGCGGCAGCCGGAGTCATGGCACGGTCCGGCGGGGCGGCAAGGGGGCGAGGTCGACGAGGCGGCAGGCTGGCGACTGGCGGAGGCGGCGGGAAGTGGGGTGGCGCGGGGCGGCGCTCGCCGTAGCGCGAAGGGACGGAGCGGCACGGGCGGCGCGCCCTGGAGGTGGGCTCGGGGCCCGAACCGGGCCTCCCGGGCAAGCGGCGGAGAGGGTTCGGCGGGACACGTGGTGTCACCAGATAGGTCTGGCGGAGCGGGCGGACACGTCCAACGCGCGGATTTTTGTCCGGCGGCAGCGGTGGAGTTTTTGCTAGGGTTAGGGTAGAATGACCCCGAAAATTTCGGGGGAGGTCTAGTTTTATAGGTAGAGGCAGCTAGGAAGCTCCAAATGAGGTGCGGTTTGCGGCCATGCGATCGTGATCGAATGCTCTATATTATGGGACATGTTTAGGTGGGTTTTGGGCCACTTTGGAGAGGTGTTGGGCTGCAACACACACGAGGCCTTCTCGGTCCCTCGGTTTAACCGTTGGAGTATCAAATGAAGTCCAGATGGCACGAAACTTGACAGGCAGTCTATGGGTAGTAAACCAAGGCCGCATGACAAGTCTCGGTCCAATCTGAAAACGTTTAGTACCCTCACATGAAAAGAGGTAGAAAGGACCACCGGAGGATGTAGGAGCGCCGGAATGCAGATCGGACAATGGGGAAAATGCTCGAATGCATGAGACGAACACGTATGCAAATGCAATGCACATGATGACATGATATGAGATGCATGACAAAGACAAAAGCACACGGAGACAAAAACCCAACAACGAGGAAATAAAATAACTTAGTGCCGGTAACGGCAAGAGTTGGGATACATATAAGGTAAATTACATCGGGGGTGTTACAACACTCCACCACTACGAAAGGATCTCGTCCAGAGATCTAGGACTGGAAAAACTCCGAGGTACTCAGAACGGAGGTGATCCTCGCGTTCCCAGGTGGCTTCACGGTCGGAATGGTGTGACCACTTGACTTTGAGGAATTTGATTGACTTGTTGCGAGTCTTGTGCTCAGTTTCTTCAGGGATAGCAACAGGGTGCTCACGATAAGAAAGGTCTTCTTGGAGATCAATGTCTTCGAAGTTGACGGTGCGGTCAGGGGTCTTGAAGCACTTGCGGAGCTGAGAGACATGAAACACGTCGTGCATGTTTGCAAAGTTGGAGGGAAGCTCAAGTTGATAGGTGAGATCGCCTCTTTTGTTGACGATCTTGAAAGGACCAACGTATCTAGGGGAAAGCTTCCCTTTGATACCGAAGCGATGAGTACCTTTCATTAGAGAGACGCGGAGGTAAACATGGTCTCCGATCTCGAAAGCCAAATCACGATGCTTACTATCATAGTAGCTCTTCTGGCACGATGGCGGTGCTTTGAGGTTATCACGAATGACTTTGCACATCTCTTCTGCCTCTGTGATCAAGTCAATTCCAAGAAGTTGATGTTCACCAGTCTCTGACCAGTTAAGAGGAGTACGACACTTCCCACCATAGAGAATTTCAAATGGGGCCTTGCCCGAACTCGCTTGAAAGCTGTTATTGTAGGAAAACTCGGCATATGGAAGACAATCTTCCCACTTCATACCGAAAGAGATAACGCAAGCCCTGAGCATATCTTCAAGAATCTGATTGACACGCTCAACTTGGCCACTAGTTTGAGGATGAAAAGATGTGCTGAAACGGATGTTGGTGCCCATGGCCTTCTGAAAAGAATCCCAAAACTTCGAGGTGAAGATGCTGCCATGATCTGAAGAAATCAACTGCGGAATTCCGTGCAAGGAGACAATCCGGGAGGTATATAGCTCTGCTAATTGAGCTGCTGTGATAGATTCTTTGATAGGCAGAAAGTGAGCCGCTTTAGTGAGTTTGTCGATGACAATGAATATAGCATCATTGCCATGCTTGGACTTTGGAAATCCAGTCACGAAGTCCATCTCAATGTGGTCAAACTTCCATTCTGGAATGGCAAGAGGTTGGAGGAGACCAGCTGGTCGTTGGTGTTCTGCCTTCACTCTTCTACAGACATCACATTCATTAACGAACTGAGCAATCTCGCGCTTCATTCGAGTCCACCAATAAGACTGCTTGAGGTCCTGCTACATCTTTGTACTACCAGGGTGGATAGTGAGGAGTGAATTGTGAGCCTCGTTCATAATGACTTTGCGAAGATCACCTTTAGGCACAACAATGCGATCCTCGAAGAAAAGAGTATCCTTGTCATCAAGGCGATAGCACTTGTACTTGGGTTGACTCTTGGCAATCCCAATCTTCACCTTCTTCACCATAGCATCAAGAAGTTGAGCCTCGCGAATATGATCTTCCAAAGTAGGAGAGACTTGGAGGTTGGCCAGAAATCCTTGAGGAACAACTTGCAGATTGAGTTTGCGGAAAGCTTCACAAAGCTCGGGTTGGTAAGGCTTGAGAATCAAACTGTTGCAGTAAGCCTTCCTGCTCAATGCGGCAGCAATTACATTGGCCTTGCCTGGAGTATATTCGATACTCGGATTATAGTCTTGAATCATTTCGACCCAACGAGTCTGCCTGAGGTTGAGATTAGGCTGAGTGAAGATGTACTTGAGACTCTTGTGGTCAGTGAAGATGTCCACTTTTCTTCCTAATAAGAGATGTCTCCAAGTTAAAAGAGCATGAACAATTGCCGCCAACTCGAGGTCGTGAGTGGGGTAGTTCTTTTCATTTGGCTTCAACTGGCGAGAAGTATAGGCCACAACTTTCTTCTCTTGCATCAACACTGCACCAAGACCTTGAAGAGAGGCATCACAGAAGACCTCGAACTATTTGGATTCATCAGGAGGAGTCAGAACTGGAGCAGTGACTAACTTCTCTTTTAGGGTGTTGAAAGTGATGTCACATTCAGGAGACCAAACGTACTTGACGTGCTTCTGGAGAAGGTTGGAAAGATGCTTCACAATCTTTGAGAAGTTCTCAACAAACCTTCGACAATAGCTTGCGAGCCCAAGGAAACTGTGGAGTTGCTTCACGTTCTGAGGTGGTTCCCAATTCACAATTGCAGACACCTTCTCAGGATTCACCGCTATGCCCTTGGCAGGGATGATATGCCCAAGGTAGAGAACCTCATTGAGCCAAAACTCGCACTTTGAAAACTTGGCATAGAACTGATGTTCTCTGAGCTTATCCAGCACCAAACGCAAATGCTTGGCATGATCTTCCTTGTTCTTGGAAAAGACCAAAATGTCATCGAGGTAGACCAAGACGAAGTCATTTGTGTAGGGGTTGAAAATGAAGTTCATCATGCGAGAGAAAGTCGGAGGAGCGTTGACGAGGCCAAAAGACATGACAATGTATTCATATGAACCATAGCTTGTTCTGAATGCTGTCTTAGGGATATCTTGCTCACGAATGCGAATCTGGTGATAGCCCATACGGTGATCAAGCTTGGAGAATACTTGAGCACCTTTGAGTTGTTCAAACAGCTCGTTGATGTTGGGAAGTGGGTACTTGTTCTTTATGGTCTTCTTGTTCAATGGACGGTAGTCAACACAAAGTCGGTCCGTTCCATCCTTCTTCTTCACAAAAAGAACTCCACAACCCCACGGAGAAGAACTAGGTCGGATGAGACCCATACGCTCTTGTTCATCGAGTTGCTTCTTCAACTCCTTCAACTCTTTAGGTCCAAGTTTGTAAGGACGTTTGCAAACAGGTTCCGTGCCAGGCTCAAGATCGATGACAAATCAACTGGGCGGTGCGGAGGCATTCCTGGAAGCTCTTCTGGAAAGACGTTCTGATATTCACAAATGACTGGAATTTGAGAGATGGCATCCAACTCATCCTTCTCATTGAGAGAAAACAGACGAATGGTATCATCACAAGAGGCAAAGACAATAACATCCTCAGACGAATTAGTCAATTGAATCTGCCTGGTGGCACAATCAAGCAGAGCTGTGTGCTTAGAAAGCCAATCCATTCCAAGAATAAGATCAATATCCGAGTTACCAAGGACCATTGGAGAAGAAAGAAACTTATAGTCGCCCAACGTGATAGAACATCTGGAACCTCCAAACTGGCACTCAAACGTTTGTCGGGAGAAATGATATCCATTGATTTGCCAAATGAGAAGAAACGAATTCATTCTTGGCAATGTGATGCACCAGTATCAAAAAGTACTTTTGCAGGAACATCGTTAACAGGAAGGTTACCCATGATGACATCTGACGAGTCCTCTGCCTAAGATGCATTCAACAAGTTGACCTTGGCGTGCTTGGGGTTATGCTTGACCACTACATTGCTAGCAGATCTCACAGGAGGAGGAAGGCGCCTCTGATTGAAGCATTTGTTGGCATAGTGACCCTTCTGTTGGCACTTGTTGCACCTGACCTCCGAGAGCGGACGGCGATATGGAGCACTTGATCTTGGAGCTTGAGGCGAAGTCTTGTTCTGAAAGCCTGGGTTGGGTGGGTGGGAAGATCCATTGCCACCTTTGCTCTTCTGCTGATAAGGCTGACGGAACGGAGGAGGAGGCAGCCAATACTTTTGCTGCTTAGACACTTGAGTTGAGGAATAAGGAGTTGCTTCTCTGACTCGCTTCTTGGAAGCATCGCACTTCAGTTGGGCAGCCTCTTGCTTCATTGCCATGTTGTAAAACTCATCGTACTTCTTGGGATCAAAGAGGAGGAGAGCTAGCTGGAGTTCATCTCTGAGACCACCCCTAAACTGGTATATCATGCTCTTCTCGTCAGGGACGTCTTGCTTAGCGAAACGGGTGAGCTTCTGAAACATGATGTTGTACTGGTAAACAGACATAGTGCCTTGCTTCAGGTTGCGGAATTCCTCACGCTTGCTTTCAACAACACTCTGAGGAATGTGATGAGCTTTGAAGTCTTGACGGAATTCATCCCAGGTAATCACACGGCCTCCTCTGGAATCTTTGTACTGCTGAAACCATTCTGCAGCTTGGTCTTTGAGTTGGAAGGAGGGAAACTTGACAAAGTCCTCAGGCATGACGTTGCTGCACTCGAAATGCTTGCATATGTCCACGAGCCAATCATCAGCGTCTAAGGCCTAGACACAGTTGCTGAAGGTCTTTGGCTGGTTAGCGAGGAACTGGTTGAGTGTAGCAAACTGATTCTGATTGTTGCCATGGCCATGATTCCCTTGGTTGCGCTCTTGAAGAATTTGCATGATCAGCTGCGTGTTTGCATTGGTAGTGGCCATCACGGCTTGCCATGACTCCGGAGGTGGAGGTGGTGGTGGCGGATCCTGATTCTGATTGTTGCCCTTAGTAGGAGCCATCCGGAAGAGGGTGACATCCGTTAGCATCATTACAGACATATATTCAAGTTGAATCAAACGGATAGGAATTGCAACTTATAGTCTTCACATCCGAACAAAATGAACGAATGCATTCCAATTGAAATGGTCACATTTCCATAAATTGAGAAGCCACTTAGATAGAGGTAGAAGAATAAAATAACAAGGTACGGACAAGATCAAATACTTGGTGAGGATTACCCAATCCCAAACCAAATATCCGCGGAAGAAGAACTAGAGCTATAAGAATTCCCACCTATGAAACTCCCGAACCTTTCCGGTTATGCAATCAGGTGCTGGGGATACAGGGGAAGCATAATATCTCACCCAAATCTAGCAAATCCTACATCCAGCTGTATCCATCCTTCAACACATAACCGAGAAACCTTCGGAAATCATTTACCTCAACCTTCGAAAAGCATCCGTTATACAAGTTATGGCAATACTCCTGAACTCCCGCCCCAGTACTGGGTGGCGTCGATGTTATCTCACCAACAACTTCATAAAAGAGATTTTCGATGTCGGCGAAACTCAGGTATTCCAGAATCTCAACGATAAAATTGTGACGACAACA
The DNA here is from genome assembly GCF_018294505.1 of Triticum aestivum. Lineage (NCBI taxonomy): Eukaryota > Viridiplantae > Streptophyta > Magnoliopsida > Poales > Poaceae > Triticum > Triticum aestivum. The sequence continues at coordinate 233,257,864 of NC_057797.1, read as the reverse complement.
CCTCGGAGCTCAACTCCCCGGGACACTGCCACAACCCCTAAATGACAGGAGGCACCAAGAACAATGTTCTCGTCACAAAACCATCGGAATGATTCCAAGATACCCGCATGATCCTAAAAAAAATAGTGAATTTTGAGGAGAGAAGAGTCAAAACTCTACATCAGGATGCCTCACCAGAGCGACGAAGGGACTGAGGAGTAAAAAGAATTCCTAACTCTCCGATATATAATTCCTAAATGACTCAAAACATTTTTTCTTGACTCAACAACGCCAGCGATTCAATCAAGTAGGGGCTCCTAAGGTCGGGGAAGGCTCTGATTACCAACTTGTAACGCCCTCGATGCGGCTATATCTCCTACGTGTCTAAGCATGACTTAGAGGCATAACCGCATTGAAAGCAATGTCGCAAGTGAGGTAATCTTCACAACAACCCATGTAAATAAATAAAGGGGGAAAGTACATAGTTGGCTTACACTCGCCACATCACACAAATACATAAATAAGTCATTACATTCATCCAATACACTCAGGTACGACTACGGTACCAAAATAAAGATCACCCCCAAATGCGACAAAGTCCCCGATCGCCCCAACTGGGCACCACTACTGATCATCTGGAAAGACACATAGTAACAACGAGAGTCTTCATTGAACTCCCACTTGAGCTCAAGCGCATCGTCTGGAGCGGTATCATCGGTCCCTGCATCTGGTTTTGGAAGTAATCTGTGAGTCACGGGGACCCAGCAATCTCGCACCCTCGCGATCAAGACTATTTAAGCTTATAGGTAAGGTAAAGGTATGATGTGGAGCTGCAGCAAGCGACTAGCATATATGGTGGCTAACCTATTCGCAAAAGAGAGCGAGAAGAGAAGGAAAAAGCACGGTCGAACAACTATGATCAAGAAGTGATCCTAGAACAACTACGTCAAGCATTACTCCAACACCGTGTTCACCTCCCGAACTCCTCCGAGAAGAGACCATCACGGTTACACATGCGGTTGGTGCATTTTAATTAAGTTAAGTTTCAGGTTATCTACAACCGGACATTAACAAATGCCCATCTGCCCATAACCGCGGGCACGACTTTCGAAAGTTCAAATCCCTGCAGGGGAGTCCCAACTTAGCCCATCACAAGCTCTCATGGTCAATGAAGGATATTCCTTCTCCCAAGACAATCCGATCAGGCTCGGCATCCCGGTTACAAGACATCCTCGACAATGGTAAAACAAGTCCAGCAACACCGCCCGAATGTGCCGACAAATCCCGATAGGAGCTGCACATATCTCGTTCTCAGGGCACACTCAGATAGGTCAAGCTACGAGTAAAACCAACCCTCGAGTTTCCCCGAGGTGGCCCCGCAGGCTGCCCATTTCGGACCAACACTCAGAGGAGCACTGGCCCAGGGGGGGTTTAAATAAAGATGACCCTTGGGCTCCGAAAACCCAAGGGAAAAGAGGCTAGGTGACAAAAGGTAAAACCAAGGTTGGGCATTGCTGGAGGAGTTTTATTCAAGGCGAACTGTCAAGGGGTTCCCATTATAACCCAACCGTGTAAGGAATGCAAAATCCGGGAACATAACACCGATATGACGGAAACTAGGGCGGCAAGAGTGGAACAAAACACCAGGCATAAGGCCGAGCCTTCCACCCTTTACCAAGTATATAGGTGCATTAAGATAAACACGATAATATTGTGATATCCCAACAATAAACATGTTCCAACAAGGAACGATCTCCAATCTTCACCTGCAACTAGCAATGCTATAAGAGGGGCTGAGCAAAGCGGTAACAAAGCCAAACAACGGTTTGCCAGGACATGGTGGATTAGAGGTTTGACATGGCAATATGGGAGGCATGATAATCAAGTGGTAGGTATCGTAGCATAGTCATAGCAAAAGAGCGAGCATCTAGCAAGCAAAGATATAAGTGATTTCGAGGGTATGGTCATCTTGCCTGCAAAATTCTCAGAGTTGACTTGATCCTTGTAAGCGAACTCAATGGGCTCCTCATTCATGAACTCATCTCCCGGCTCTACCCAAGCAAGAACAACAAGCAAAAGGGACACAATCAACCACGTGCAATGCTCAAGCAACATGATGCAAACATGGTATGATATGCGGGATGCGATATGCGATGCATATGCATGATTTGGAAAGGAAATGATTGAACCTGGCCTCAACTTGGAAATCCAAGAGTGCCACTGGAAAGGTGAGGTGATTTCGGTTGAAATCGATATAAAGATCACCGGAATCGGATGCACGGATTGGAAATGGCAAGCAAAACAAATATGGCACCGGTTTGCGATAATCAACAAGTAGCCATATAAATGCATCAAGATAAATATGCTAAAGCACTCAAACATGAAAACAAAATATATTGCAGGGATTCACTCATGAAGCTTGACAAAATATGAACCATGAGCTATGGCTAATATATCAATTAACAGGTTCAAACAAGCGTGGCAAAAGTGCAAATGATAACAGGTTTCAGACTTAGTGAAATAACAACAAATCAGGAATTTATCATCAGGAAGCCATATTTAGGGCATACAAACTACATGCTCCAGGAACATATCATGGCAAAGAAAGGCATGGCATGAAGCTACACTAAGCATATAACAAAAGTCCCTTAGTGACCATGAGCCAAAAGGGATCAGAAAATACAATTGCAAGCATGTGAACATAGCAAAAACATAAACAGATTCAGACTTAGTGAAAAACTGGAGCATGCAAAACAGTTAACAAGTAGGCATGTTTACGAGCTCGATGCACTCACTACAGAGCATGGCATGACAAACTAAGCATACAACCATGAATAAGACATGGCATAGAAGCTAGACATGGCAAGAACAACAACAACATAGCATGCACGGATCAATAGCAACATCCTCGGCAAAATCGCTAAACATGTCAACAATCTGCCAGGAACATTTTATAGCAGAAGTAGAGCTCGATTGACTCAAGCTAGGGTGCTCCATAATTTCAAACAAAGACATGGATGGATAGAGCACCACAATGTTAACAAAACATCCTTATTGATCATCCTCAAAAGAGGCACGAATCACTAGGAAACAACATGAACATATGGCATAATAACAATATCAGGACAAGGACTTAGTGAAATTCTAAGTCCCTGAAATCGGCATCATTGAGTAAGCTACTTTGCATGCTTATGCTAGTCACCACATAGATCAAAAAAATACATGGTAAGCACCTCTGTAAAGATAACATGGCATTCTACAAAACACATCTAGAGCTCAGGATCATATCATGCACACATTAATCATGGCAAAAATGACAATAGGCCATTTGCTGAAACATATCTGACATATTCCTCACATAGCCCTCTTCTGACAGCATTTCGGGCATCAAGATGAGCTCAAGTGAAAACGATGCAATGAGATGAAATGATGTACTCGTCGAGGCGAACATTTCCATATGCTACACGCACGAATCAGAGCTACGGATGCAGAGTTATGGCATGCAGAAAAATGCAAAAAAATACTGAGAGGGGCAAAAAGTCAATCGATCCAGATCTAGGGTTTGCGCGCGGATCGAGGTTCGTCGCTGGCGAGCACTGTGGACGGCTGGAGATTCACCGGAGTTCGAGGAAGAGGGTCCCCGAGGCTCTCCCGGTCCGGATCTCGCCGGATCCGATCACCAGCGAGTCGGAGAGGCAACGGGGAGGCGTGGCGACAGAGCAACGCAGGGCGGCGAGGCGCGTCGGCGGCGGCGCCCTGCTCCGGCCGGCGAGGCGTGGTGGAGGGAAAGGCGGCGCGGTGAGGCACAGTAGCGCGGGCCGGCTCCCAGGCGCGGGCGGTGATCGAAGGCGGCGGCGGAGCAACGCGGGCCAGGGAGGGCTCGCTGCGGGCCTCCCAAGCTGGCGGCGCGCGGGACCTGGCGGGGACACTTGGCGGAGCATCAGTGGTCGCGGGCGGCGGCGGACGCGGTGTCCGGCGGTGGAGAGGGATTTTTTTAGGGTTTGGGGAAGATGAGACCCGGGATTTCGAGAGGGTGACCTATTTATAGAGGTAGAGGGAGCTAGAAAGCTCCAAATGAGGTGCGGTTTGCGGCCACGCGATCGTGATCGAACGATCTAGATGATGGGAGAGGTTTAGGTGGGTTTTGGGACACTTTGGAAGGGTGTTGGGCTGCAACACACACGAGGCCTTTTCGTTCCCTCGGTTAACCGTTGGAGTATCAAACCAAGTCCAAATGACACGAAACTTGACGGGCGGTCTACGGGTAGTAAACCAAGGCCGCATGACAAGTCTCGGTCCAATCCGAAAACGTTTAGTACCCGCACATGAAAAGAGGTAGAAAGGACCACCGGAGGACGTAGGAGCGCCGGAATGCAAAACGGACAACGGGGAAAATGCTCGAATGCATGAGACGAACACGTATGCAAATGCAATGCACATGATGACATGATATGAGATGCATGACAAAGACAAAAGCATACGGAGACAAAAACCCAACAACGAGGAAATAAAATAACTTAGTGCCGGAAACGGCAAGAGTTGGGATACATATAAGGTAAATTACATCGGGGGTGTTACAGGGAAGGAGCAGGGAGAGAGGGAGGAAAGGGGGCGCCACCCCCCTCCTTGTCCAATTCAGACTAGAGGGAGAGGGGGCGCGCGGCCTGCCCTAGCAGCCCCTCCTCTCTTCCACTAAGGCCCATCTTGGCCCATTAAACCCCCGGTACTCCGATAAATCCCGATTTCACCCGGAACACTTCCGATATCCAAATATAGGCTTCCAATATATAAATCTTTATGTCTTGACCATTTCGAGACTCCTTGCCATGTCCGTGATCACATCCGGGACTCTGAACTACCTTCGGTACATCAAAACATATAAACTCATAAAACCGATTGTCACAGAACTTTAAGCGTGCGGACCCTACGGGTTCGAGAACTATGTCGACATGACCGAGACACATTTCCGGTCAATAAACAATAGCGGAACCTGGATGCTCATATTGGTTCCTACATATTCTATGAAGATCTTTATCGATCAAACCGCACAACACTATACGTTGTTCTCTTTGTCATCGGTATGTTACTTGCCTAAGATTTGATCATCGATATCCCAATACCTAGTTCAATCTCGTTACCGACGAGTCTCTTTACTCGTTCCATAATACATCATCCCATAACTAACTCATTAGTTATCATGCTTGCAAGGCTTATAGTGATGTGTATTACCGAGAGGGCCCTGAGATACCTCTCCGACGATCGGAGTGACAAATCCTAATCTTGATCTATGCCAACTCAACAATTACCATTGGAGACACCTGTAGAGCACCTTTATAATCACCCAGTTACGTTGTGATGTTTGGTAGCACACAAAGTGTTCCTCCGGTATTCGGGAGTTGCATAATCTCATAGTCATAAGAACACGTATAAGTCATGAAGAAAGCAATAGCAGTAAACAAACGATCAAGTGCTAAGCTAACGGAATGGGTCAAGTCAATCACATCATTCTCCTAATGTTGTGATCTCATTGATCAAATAACAACTCATGTCTATGGTTAGGAAACTTAACCATCTTTGATCAATGAGCTAGTCAAGTAGAGGCATACGAGTGACACTATGTTTGTCTATGTATTCACACATGTATTATGTTTCCGGTTAATACAATTCTAGCATGAATAATAAACATTTATCATGAAATAAGGAAATAAATAATAACTTTATTATTGCCTCTAGGGCATATTTCCTTCAACAATACCGGGGCACCTCCCCCAAGCTTGGTGGTAGCCAAGGGGAGTGCCCATACCCGATACTCAATTCTCTTTTGGTGATGAAGAATAAGGTGGTGGTGAAGAGATCTTGTCCTCGGATTTCCATGGCAGTGGTCCACCATCATAAGAGGAGGAGTGAGTCCCATGGGTCCTGCAACTAGTAGCCAAACTATACCTTTAAACCTCGCCTCATATTCAAAGACATGGTTTTTGGAGATCATAGATCTGGCTTTGGAGGAAGTTCATTTGCTCGTTGAGGGTGAATACAATGTCCTTCATGGTCTTGCCATCCACCTTGAGATCACGGGAGTGGTCCGTGATCATGAGGTGATTGGCATTGAGTCCACGCTCCACCATCCCCTTGCACTGGAAGACGTCCTGGTCCATAGCTTCGAGCCTAGCCTCCATAGTTCCCGTCCCTTTGGGACCTTGCACATCGCGGATGTGGAGCAACCACTCATGCATCTGGATGACCTGAGGGTGTTTCATGCTACCTCTTGAGCATGCGTTGGTTTTCCCTTGAAGAAGAAAGGGTGATGCAGGAAAGTAGCGTAAGTATTTCCCTCAGTTTTTGAGAACCAAGGTATCAATCCAGTAGGAGATAACACGCAAGTCACCTAGTACCTGCACAAACAATCAAGAACCTCGCAACCAACGCGATAAAGGGGTGGTCAATCCCTTCACGGTCACTTGCGAAAGTGAGATCTGATAAAGATAGTAAGATAAATATGTTCGGTATTTTGTTGTATAGATTGGAAAGTAAAGATTGCAAAATAGTAAACGAGATGCTATAATAAAAAGAGATGCAATATAATAAGAAAGAGACCCGGGGGTCATAGGTTTCACTAGTGGCTTCTCTCATGATAGCATGTATTACGGTGGGTGAGGGAGTCCTTGATTAGGGGGTCTCCAGACAGCCGGACTATATCCTTTGGCCGGACTGTTGGACTATGAAGACATAAGATTGAAGACTTTGTCCCGTGTCCGGATGGGACTCTACTTGGTGTGGAAGGCAAGCTAGGCAATACGGATACGTATATCTCCTCCTTTGTAACCGACCTTGTGTAACCCTAGCCCCCTCTGGTGTCTATATAAACCGAAGGGTTTTAGTCCGTAGGACAACATACAATCATACCATAGGCTAGCTTCTAGGGTTTAGCCTCTCCGATCTCGTGGTAGATCAACTCTTGTACTACTCATATCATCAAGAATAATCAAGCAGGACGTAGGGTTTTACCTCCATCAAGAGGGCCCGAACCTGGGTAAAACATCGTGTCCCCTGTCTCCTGTTACCATCCGCCTTAGACGCATAGTTCATGACCCCCTACCGGAGATCTACCGGTTTTGACACCGACATTGGTGCTTTCATTGAGAGTTCCTCTGTGTCGTCGCCGTCAGGATTGATGGCTCCTTCGATCATTGATGGGGATGCAGTCCAGGGTGAGACTTTTCTCCCCAGACAGATCTTTGTATTTGGCGGCTTCGCACTGCGGGCCAACTCGCTTGGCCATCTGGAGCAGATCGAGAGTTACGCCCCTGGCCATCAGGTCAGGTTTGGAAGCTTAAACTACATGGCCGATATCCGCGGAGACTTGACCTTCGATGGATTCGAGCCCCTGCCTAGTGCGCCACACAGCCACGATGAGCATGATTTAGCTCTGCCATCGGACAGTGTCCAGGAGATAGCGCTGGCAACCGCTCTGACCCTCAATTTGGAGCCAGCTGCGCCATCCATGGGTGGGTGGATAGACCCCGCCATGGAGGCCGCACTCTCATCGGCGATCGAGCCGAGTATCGACCTTACCCTTCACGAGAGTCGTGACGCCGAACTACCGGATCCTTCCCCGGCCACGGACTCCGAACTGCCTGCGCCCGTGCCTATCGAATCTGACTGGGCGCCGATCATGGAGTTTACCTCCGTAGATATCTTTCAGCACTCGCCCTTCTGCGACATACTGAACTCATTAAGGTCTCTCTCCTTGTCAGGAGAGTCCTGGCCGAACTATATCTAGCAGGATTGGTATGCGGATGACGAAGAAATTTGCCGCCCACCCACCACCCACTTAGTAGCCACTGTCGACGACTTAACCGACATGCTCGATTTCGACTCCGAGGACATCGACGGTATGGATGACGATGCGGGAGACAAAGAGGAACCACTGCCCACAGGGCACTGGACTGCCACCTCATCATATGATATATACATGGTGGACACACCCAAAGAAGGCAATGACGATGAGACAGCGGAGGATGACCCCTCCAAGAAGCAACCCAAGCGCCGACGTCAGCGGCGCCGCTCTAAGTCACGCCAAAGCAAAAGCGGTGACACCAGCACAGGAGATAATACCACTCCGGACAGTGCCGAAGACGATAACAATCCCCTCCAGCAAGATTTAGTGCAGGAGGATGGAGAAGCCAGCCCTCCTGAGAGAGCGACAGATGGAGAGGCGGAGGACGATAATTACATGCCTCCCTCTGAAGACGAGGCAAGCCTCGACGATGACGAATTCATCGTGCCTGAGGATCCCGTCGAACAAGAGCGCTTCAAGCGCCGGCTTATAGCCATGGAAAATAGCCTTAAGAAAAAGCAACAACAGCTTCAAGCTGATCAAGATTTGCTAGCTGACAGATGGACTGAAGTCCTTGCGGCCGAGGAATATAAACTCGAACACCCCTCCAAGAGTTACCCAAAGCGTAGGTTGCTACCCCGACTGGAGGAGGAAGCACTCAAACCTACATCTCCAGCATATGATGCGGCTGACCGGCCACCTCGTGACCGCGATAGAGAGGCATTTCAGCCAAAAACTCAGCCCGCACCCCGACGCCACTCAAATAAAAATGACAAGGCACAGGGAAACATGCTAGACCTGCGAGACGTATTGGAGGACAAAGCAAAACATGCAAGATCGATCTACGGATCACGAGGAAGCGCCACTATGCGAGACGATAACCGTCACGCCGGATACAGTAAAAGTAAGTCCGGCCGGGTCGAACACAGCGGGCAAGACTCATTTGAGCTGCGTCGCGATATAGCCCAGTATAGAGGCGCCGCACACCCCCTATGCTTCAGAGACGAAGTAATGGATCATCAAATCCCAGAGGGTTTCAAACCCGTAAATATAGAATCATACGACGGCACGACAAATCCTGCGGTATGGATCGAGGATTTCCTCCTGCACATCCACATGGCCCGCGGTGATGATCTACACGCCATAAAATACCACCCACTCAAGCTCAAAGGACCAGCTCGGCATTGCCTCAACAGCTTGCCAGCAGAGTCCATTGGCTGTTGGCAAGATCTGGAAACCGCATTCCTCGACAACTTCTGATATAGGATGAAATCCTAGAGGGGGGATCTTTTCACACTTGGAGGTAAAAAAAAGGCAAACTCACAAGAACACAAAGAGGAGATCACTCAAACAATTCCCCAATCACACATCCACTAGAATAGCAAAATAAGATCCACAAGTCACAAGCACAATCAAAGGAAAGATACAATGGCAAAGTTCTTCCCACTCCTAGGAGATGAGGTCTTGAAGATAGTCTTCTCCTAGAGGAGGTCTTGAAATCCACTAGGATTCTTCCCAAAGGGGTCTTGATTCCACAAACGGTGCGGGCATGTGTGACATGCTCTTTGATGGATTTGCTAAACACGAGAATGTCATCGAAGTAAACCACAACAAATATACCAATCTAAGGGCGAAAGACATGATTCATAAGGCGCATAAAAGTGTCCGGTGCTTCCGAGAGACCCATAGGCATGACTAACCACTCAAACAAACCAAACTTGGTTTTGAAGGCGGTTTTCCATTCATCACCCTCTTGTATGCGGATTTGATAGTAACCACTCTTAAGATCAATGTTGGAAAATATAGTGGCATCGCTAAGCTCATCAAGCATATCATCTAGGCGTGGAATGGGGTACCTATAGCGAACGGTGATAGCATTGATAGGTCTACAATCGGAGCACATACGAAAGCTATCGTCATGTTTTGGCACAAGGATGACCGGTACGGCACAAGGGCTCAAACTTTCACGCACATGGCCATGGTCTATGAGATGCTTTACTTGCCTTTGAATTTCTTTGGTTTCTTCGGGGTTGACGCGGTAGGGAGCTTTGTTTGGAAGTGGCGCTCCGGGGATGAGGTCGATGCGGTGCTCAATGCCTCGAAGTGGAGGTAGTCCCGGAGGTAGCTCATCGGGGAAAACATCTTGAAATTCCTGCAATAGATAAGATAACACCAAAGGTAGATTGTGAGAGGTGTTAGTTTTTGGTGCCTCGTCCTTGCACAATAGGACATAGTGTAGGACACTTGATGGGTTCTCACACACTTCTCTCATCTCACGTTTGGTGGCAAATATGACTAAGTTTTTCTTGTCGCTCATCGTGGAGGCACTCAATTTGGGCTTGTGGCGCTCACTCTCTTTTTGGTGGCTCACTCTCTCACTATTCTCTCCACGATGGGTGTTTTGCTTGTCGGCGAGCACTTGGCTTGGAGACATAGGACGTAGCAAAAACTCTTTCCCTTTCATTTTGAAGCTATAGTGATTGGTACGCCCATTGTGAATGATACCTCGGTCAAATTGCCATGGCCGTCCAAGAAGAAGATGGCAAACGGTCATCGGAAGGACATCACACTCCAAAGTGTCTTCATAGGCACCCGATCTTGAAAGAGACTTGCACTCAATGCTCGACTTGTATGGTGCCGGTGTCACTTAGCCATTGAACCTTGTAGGGGTGAGGGTGCTTCGTCTTGACCAATTGATGTTTGGAGAATAGTTCTTCACTTGCTAAGTTGTGGCAATTACCTCCATCGATGATGACCTTGATGGACCGTTCGTTGATGCCGGCCTTTGTGTGGAAGATATGGCATCTTTGATCTTCGTCTTGTTGATGTTGACGAGTCAAGACCTTGGAGACAACAAGAGTGGGACTTGAATCTTCATCACAAAAGACTTGATCATCTTCGTCTTCGTTGTTCACTTGTTGGTGCATGGCCACTTTCTCAAGGGCTTCCATTTCTCCTTCACTCATGGAGTCGTAGGTTCCGTCGTCATTGAGGATCATGGTGCGCTTGCTTGTGCACTCGAAGTGTGGCCTCGGCCTCTGCATGTGAAACATTTGATAAAACTTGTCTTGATGGTCTCATCGGTTGGGGTAGATGATGATGAAGCTTTCGGCTTGAAGTTGCTTGTAGTAGGAGGACAGCTTGCACTTGTCGAAGTCTTCTTGTAACTTGACTTGTCGCCGGTACTTGGGGATGCTCTAGTTGAAGTAGGAGTTGCTGAAGTCGCGGGAGCTTGATAAGAGGATCCGTAGGTCTTGGACGAGAACTTGGCATACTTTAAATCATCTTGCACTTGGCATTCCGCTTTGGTGGCTTGGTGCACTAGCTCGATGAGGTTTGAGTATGGTTGGAAGTCGGCGATCTTCTCGATGGGATGGTTGAGGCCATTCAAGAAGCGTGCCATTATTTGTTCATCGTCTTCCGTGACATTGGCTCTTATCATTGCAATCTCCATCTCCTTGTAGTATTCTTCAACGCTCTTGGTTCCTTGCTTGAGTTGTTGGAGTTTCTTGAAGAGGTCGCGGTTATAGTAGGTAGGAACGAAGAGTACTCTCATGACATCCTTCATTTGCGCCCAAGTAGTGATGGGTGGATCACCCCTTGCCTCTCGGCGCTCAATGACTTGTTCCCACAAAATAAGGACATAGTCTTGGAACTCAAGGGATGCCATCGCGATCTTCTTCTCTTCTTCATAATTGTGCAAACAGAAGATCTTGTCAACTTTCAATGCCCATGAAAGGTACTCTTCGGGATTGTTGCTTCCGTTGAACTTGGGCATGGTGAACTTGAGCTTGCCTTAGCGTTGCTCTTCATTGTATTGGGGTCGTGGATGATGACGCCCATGTTCTAGATGATTGTTCAACTTGTGGTGCTCTTGACGCGGAAGGTTGTCAACCTCATGTTGTTCTTATCATGGAGGATGTTCATTGTCTTCATGCTCTCGATGAACTTGATGGTGTTGGCGATCTTGTGGGAGAGCTTCACGAGCTTGAGGAGGAACTTGACGATGCACGTGAGCTTGAAATCTTTGTTCTTGAATTTCGTCACGAAGTGCTTCATCTTGTTCACGGGCTTGACGGCTTCGGTCGGCAACGACTCGACTCGAATCACGTAGAGCTTGTTGCGCCGCAAGTGCTTGAGCGTCACGGAGTTGTTGTTCTTGACGTTGTGTCTCGGCATCTTGTGAAAGTTGGTGTAGACGCGCACGTTCTTCCTCTTCATGTTGGCGTTGTTGTTGCCGTTCTCGTGCTAGCGCAAAGGCCTCTTGAGTTTGACGTTGTCGACGCTCTTGAGAGTCAGTGTCTCGAAGTGGATTGCGACTTGCTTGACGGTTGGTGCGCGCGGCTCGACGAAGAGTGTTTGATGTCGGTGTACTTGAGCCGGAGAGGGTGAAGTCGGAGTGGAGGCTTGAACGGCTCCTTCTTGAAGTGGAAGACGAGCGGTTGAGCAACAAAGCACGAATTTCATCCATCCTTGCATCATTCTCTTGCTTGTGATCGTCGAGCTTGTGGTCGAAGTATTCCCTTGTACGTTGCTCGAAAAGTCGCAAGTCGGCGGCAAGGTTGTTGATGCGGTCACTCATAGCTTGTTGCTCTTGATGCAAAGCACGTTGTGCACCAAAGAGGTGACTCTTGGTGACGAAGGAGTTCATGTCGTCGTCTTGCTCCATGAAGAGTGGGTTGGTAGAGTACTTGGCCTATCCATCATGAGCAAGTGGTGGTGAGTAGGACAAATGAGAGAACAAAACCAAAGTTACCTTTTCCGAAGATTGTGGATGTAACAAGTACGATCTCATGATGCTATAATAGGGGAATTGGTACCGGGAATTGTTTCTCACACCTACAAGTAAAAGGCTTATGGAGGAGCTCGGTTAGGATGGTGGCAAAAATCTCAAGCAAATGTGAGTCAAGATATCGATAAGGTTGAGAAGATTCAAAAAAATGCAAGTAAAAACAAATAGATCAAACCCAATGATATCACTAGGAACACACACACACGGAAGATAGATGGGATCCGCACAACCAAGGGGCGAGCTCAAAATGTGCATCCACGGAAAATGCTCTTGTTGTGCGAATACTAGAGAGACGCTAGCTCGATTGCTCAAATGGGCTAGATACGCGTGTGCACCAACCTATAAGAGAAACGTGCCGTCTTCAATCCTAACTATGCTATGTATGAGGTGTCGAAGATGATATGCAAAAATGACTCGATGCTATTGCTTACAAGCTCTTTGTTGCTCCTCTTTTGCTTAAAAGCTTTTCTTGTTTTTTCTTTGAAGCTAGAGCCAAGTATGATATGAGACAAGTATGTAAGATATGCACGGGAGAGACTTATGGCACTAAGATGGTAACAAGATCACTATGGTGCACAAAAGCGTGGCCCGGAAATTCTCAACTTGCTAGTCTCGATGGGTATGCGACGCGAAATGGCTCAGGTTATCAATGCAAAAGCAAGGGTGAGATGTTGTCGAGGTTACCGTCCGATCGTACGGTAAGAATGAAGTTGGTGAAGCCAGCGTTGTGTCCGAGTTGATGATCGAGTGGCGGCGATGATGATGTCCAAATGCGCCTAAGTAGCCTAAACACCTTAGGACACAAGAGAAAACCGCGGTTCGAAACTCAAACAACCACGAGAAATAGTGCGGAAGAACACGAGTGTTGGTATGGATGCAAAATGGTGCAAAACAAAGATGGCCGAAAGTTTCTGGAAGGTCCGTGCGCACGGGGTAAGTGAGGCCCGTGTGCACGGGGTCCAGTGTGCACGGGGTCTCGAGGGCCCGTGTGCACGGGGTGTGCGGCGAGCGGAAGAACAGCTCCGGATCCATGGGTATTTTCCAAGATAAGGGCAATTCCGAGGATTTGGAAGGTGGGGAAGCAGGAAGATGGGTAGATCCACTTGCCAAACTCCAAATTCGTGGATCAAAACAACCAAATCTCACAAGATCCAACAAATTGCAAGAAAAATTTTTGGGGGCTATTTTTGTGGGGATTTTCGAATTAGGACGAAAAACAACAAAATCAAGCTAGCAAATGGGGGGGGGGATGGGACTCCAAGATGTGAATCAACCTTGCTCTTGATACCAAAATGATATAGGATGTAATCCTAGAGGGGGGATCTTTTCACACTTGGAGGGGGGAAAAGGCAAACTCACAAGAACACAAAGAGGAGATCACTCAAACAATTCCCCAATCACACATCCACTCGAATAGAAAAATAAGATCCACAAGTCACAAGCACAATCAAAGGAAAGATACAATGGCAAAGTTCTTCCCACTCCTAGGAGATGAGGTCTTGAAGATAGTCTTCTCCTAGAGGAGGTCTTGAAATCCACTAGGATTCTTCCCAAAGGGGTCTTGATTCCACAAATGGGAAGGTAGAAGGAGCAAAGCTCGCAAATATCTCATCTCCTACTTTGCTAAACCTAAACATCGCCCTAGGTACGGTTTATATAGTCTTGGGGTCGAGAGAGATGAAGAGGGCCTCGGTTTGGGGATCTCAGCCGTCCATCCTGGGAGGCCCGTGCGCACGGGGTAAGTTGGGCCCGTGCGCACGGGGTGCTCCAGTGCCAACTTCCTGGATAGCCCGTGGACACGGGGTCTCGGGGGCCCGTGCGCACGGGGTCACCTGGGACTTCCAGTTTTGCTGGTGTTGCACTCCGTCTTGGTCCGCGTGGCCTTGGGGTGGTTCCTCTTCTCCTTGGGGGTGCTCCTGAGCCTCTTGGTGGTGTTCCTCTTCATACCAAATGAGACATAACATATCTTTGTGAGGTAGCAACAATGTTCCATTCGTATCCATATGCAAGCTAAGCAGGAAAGAGTTCACCTCGGTTTCCAAAGCACGTGTTCTCGCTCTTGTCATAGGTCCACGTGGGGCTTGATGTGTTGGTCTAGAGTCCATGGGGATGATGGAAGGATGCTCCGCATCAACTTCCATGGCACTTATGTGCGACCGCTAGATGCCGATGACTTGAGCCACATAATTCAGCAGCCAGAGGAATCGGCCAGGCAATTCTGGAAACGGTTCCTAACAAAGAAAAATCAAATCATCGACTGTCCAGATGGAGAGGCCCTAGCAGCTTTTAAGCACAACATCCGCGACGAGTGGCTCGCCCGGCACCTTGGCCAGGAAAAGCCGAAATCTATGGCAGCCCTCACGACACTCATGACCCGCTTTTGTGCGGGAGAAGACAGTTGGCTGGCTCGCATCAATAACATATCAAAGAACCATGGTACTTTGGATACCAAGGATGGAAATGGCAGGTCTCGTCGCAACAAACACAAATGCCGCATTAACAGCAATAATACCGAGGATACGACAGTCAACGTCGGATTCAAAGGCTCTAAACCTGGTCAGCGGAAAAAGCCATTCAAAAGAAGCACTCTGGGCCCGTCTAGTTTGGACCGTATACTCGACCGCTCGTGTCAAATACACGGCACCCCTAACAAGCCAGCCAACCACACCAACAAGGATTGTTGGGTGTTCAAGCAGGCCGGCAAATTAAATGCCGAAAACAAAGATAAGGGGCCACATAGCAATGACGAGGAGGAGCCCCGGCAGCCGAACACCAGAGGACAGAAGAGGTTCCCCCCACAAGTGCGGACGGTGAACATGATATACGCAACCCACATCCCCAAGAGGGAGCGGAAGCGTGCGCTAAGGGACGTATATGCGTTGGAGCCAGTCGCCCCAAAGTTCAACCCATGGTCCTCTTGCCCGATCACCTTCGATCGCAGGGACCACCCCACTAGTATCCGTCATGGTGGATTCGCTGCACTGGTCCTAGACCCAATCATTGACGGATTTCACCTCACTCGTGTCCTTATGGATGGCGGTAGCAGCCTGAACTTGCTTTATCAGGACACAGTGCACAAAATGGGTATAGACCCCTCAAGATCAAACCCACAAAAACGACCTTCAAAGGCGTCATACCAGGTGTAGAGGCCCATTGCACAGGCTCAGTGACACTGGAAGTGGTCATCAGATCCCCGGATAACTTCCGAAGCGAGGAGTTAATCTTCGATATAGTCCGTTCCGCAGTGGCTACCATGCACTGCTCGGGCGAACCGCATTTGCGAGATTCAATGCGGTACCGCATTATGCATACCTCAAGCTCAAGATGCCAGGACCTCGGGGGGTCATCACAGTTAATGGAAACACAGAGCGCTCTCTCCGCACGGAGGAGCACACTGCGGCCCTCGCAGTAGAAGCGCAAAGCAGCCTCTTAAGGCAATCCACTAGTTCGGTGATTAAGGACCCGGACACCTTCAAGCGCGCCCGGAGTAATCGGCAGCAAGACCGCCTGGCACGTTCCGAGCTCGCATAGCAATGCGCCCCCACCCCAGTACCAGCCAAACGGCGAAATCCATGCCACGCGTACATAATTACGCATTGAAAATACCATGGGCATAGGTGGGGAGGGGGCACGACTACGGCACGCCCCAAGACGCGGCTTAACCGCACTAGGGGCTTCCCGCTTTGTTATTTTTCTCTCTTTCAGGACTTTAATCTCTGGAAACCCTGTCCGGCAGTATGATGGCCGAGCACATAATGCAGCAACGAAGGAGGCAGAAAGCTACGTCGCACCACGGAACTCCCAGGTGGATTACGATAACGAGTGAAATACTTGCTTTAATACCATTCCTCAGCTTGCCCTTGGAGGGGACATGTCAAATAGTCCTACTTTTTGCTTATCGCACTACTTGTATCATTGTGCTTTAACGCACCTTTTTGAATAAACAATGCATAGCACTAGACTATTATTGCATTCTCTATTCTTCTTTATATATATGTATATGTTCATTCATGACATCCAGCACCCGTACACTCTGGTGTGGCCAGTACGCTAGGGGCTTAAGCATACCCCATATTACGGCGTGAGAAGTCCGAACACTTTCGACAGTGTTGCACCCGGAACTTATAGCATTATATGCATCAGCTCCGAATCATGTCTTGGGTCAATAGTTGGGTTTGCCCGGCTCCCATGTTTTGGTACCTCACGTTCCGCTATATCGGCTAAGGTAGCACTGGGAGAACTACTGCGATTGTGCCTCGGTTCTGCTGGGCTGAGCACCTCAATAGAGAAAGCTAAAACTGACTGTCATGACCAGGCGAGAGACTGGTCGCTGTTCGAGAGGTTTCGAGTCCCTAAAGACTTATGCCGCTTAGAGCGAGGAGTCGGCTTTGTCCGGCTTAAGGCGTGTATAGCGCCCCGAATTCGGTCTTCCGAATACTAGGGCTTCGCCAAAATTTAAAATTATAGAATTCTATGGCGAAGTGAGAGTGATAAAGCATTATAGTCCGATTGCCTGGTTCGTTGTGTTGAGCACCTCCCTCGAAGGACCCAAAAATGGGAACAAGAGTGCTCAGGTTTATCTCGAACACCCCGACACTCGTGGCATGGGGGCAGAAGCCGACGACTAGCCATCTCCTAGATTTGATAAACAGCCGAACAGAAGGTAATATTTTAAATTCAAACAAGCGTTGCATAGCGCATATGAACAAGTTTTCATAATACTGGATCACACGAGCAAGTTCATTCAAATATTACATCTTTCGCAAACTCGTCAGCTACAAGACGGGCACCCTTCAGGACACCCTCATAATACATCTTGGGGTGGCGATGCTCCTTGCCCTGCGGCGGCCCCTCCTTCACCAGCTTCTCGGTGTCCATCTTGGCCCAGTGCACCTTCGCACGGGCAAAAGCTCGGCGTGCACCTTCGATGCAGACGGACCGCTTGATGACTTCCAGCCGTGGGCAGGCATCCACAAGCCGCCTCACCAAGCCGAAGTAGCTATTGGGAAGGGCGTTGTCAGGCCACATCCGGACTATAAGGCCCCTCGTGGCCTGTTCGGCCGCCTTGTGCAGCTCGACCAGTTGCTTCAGCTGGTCGCCCATAGGCATCGGGTGTTCGGTCCCAGTATACTGAGACCAAACAACTTCTTCGTCGAGCTTCCCTCCTCGGCCTGGTAAAATCTTGTGGCATCTGACACGCTGCGGGGCAAATCTGCGAATGCTCCTGGAGAGCTCCGGACTCGGGTAAGTAACAAGTAATTTACTTTCACATGCTTGCTTTGCATATTGAATGCCTTACCCGCCGCTATCTTCCTCATCGCCTCAATCTCCTAGAGGGCCTAGTGGGCTTCAGCCTTGGCATTCTTTGCACTCTCAAGGGCCGCGGCAAGCTCAGACTCTCGCGTCTTCGAGTCAAGCTCCAACGCCTCATGCTTCTTCACGAGAGCTTGGAGCTCTTGCTGCACCTCGCCCACCCGTGCCTCTTGCTTTTCCCGCTTGGTGCACTCCTGGGCCGCTTTGTTTTCGGCCTCGGACAACGCTTGCTTCAGGGTCGCCACTTCGGTCGTGGCCCCTGGCAAATTCATGATGATCCTGTCATTTTGCAATCGCATCTTATATATATATAGACAAGGTATTACTTACCTTTGTTCTCCTCGAGCTGCCTCTTAGCAAGGACGAGCTCTTTCTTGGACCCCTCAAGGTCCTGCTTCAGTGCGGCGACCTCCACAGTCAGTGCGGCAAAGGCCAGCAGCGAAGCCTGCATACGCATATAGACATACTTATATTAGACTCCTGCAGATATTATTTGATCCTCTATTCGGCTTTTCTTTGTGAACACCAAACAGAGCATCAGGGGCTACTGTCTATGCGGTAATATTTTTCCTATATTTTAATACTTACCTCAAAGCCTGTTAGAAGGCTAGCACAGGCTTCAGTCAATCCGCTCTTGGCGGACTAAACCTTCTTGATCACCGCACTCATAATAGTGCGGTGCTCTTCGTCGATGGAGGCGCTGCGAAGCGCTCCCAGCAGGTTGTCCGGTGCCTCTGGATGGACAGAGGTCACCGGCACGGGCATCTTACCCCTTATGGAAGGGGGCCGCCTGCCCGAGTCCGGAACCACTGGAGGTTCCGGCGCGGTGTTCGGCTGAGAGCCGAACTTGGAGCCCCCGGGAGCCTTGCTCCCTTTGCTCCTGGAGTCCGGAAGGTCGCCTTGAGGCGCATCCGGGACTGTCTCCCCCCGGCTTGGTGCCCCTTGAGACAATACCTCGTAATTGTCCATAGGGCAAGGGGAGGAGGCGGTCGGAAGTGGATCGCTATCCATATCCGACGAATCCAAGGAGCCGTCCGATGAGGATACGTCTACACGGGCTTGGGGCAGTCTGCATAATCATATTCGGTGTTAGGAGAAGCAGTGCGACAAAGGTATGCTATGAGTTACTCTGGTATCTGAATACTTACGACTTCGCCAGGGGCTTGGCCCTGAGCAGCCACTCGTCTTAGCCTTCGGCAACGGTGGTGGAGCAGTCTGGAAGAAGAGTCCTTCCCTTCTTGGACCCTTCGGCCTCCCCGGTTGGGGCGGACTTTCTTTTCTTGTCTCCCCGGCTGGAGGGGGAGCATCTTCATGGGAGGAGTGCATCGTGGAGTTATCGGACAATGAGTCCGATACCACCTGGCGCCGGGAACTCTTTCGGGTTCCCTTGGCCTTCTTCTTGGTCTTCTCCGGCACCTTATAAGGAGCCGGAGTCAGCATCTCCGTCAGGAGAGCGTGCGTGGTGTCTTCGGGCAGGGGGCCCGGATAGTCGATCCGCTCTGATGCCTCCACCGGTCCTGTTAAAGGCATGGGAGTTCATACCCCGCACATGGTTAAGCTATGGGAAATAAATATCCTACCAGATGTACAGAACTTACCTGATTCGCAGGGCACTTCGCGCTTAGCCCGCGGTCCTCGGTGAGAGAGGGAGGGACCTCGGCGCCCTTGAACAGCACCCTCCAGATGTCTTTGTGCGTTGTGTCGAAGAGCTCGCTTAGAGTCTGGTGTCAGGCCGGGTCGAACTCCCATAAGTTGAAATCCCGTTGCTGACACAGGAGGATCCGGCGGAAGAGCATGACCTGGACTATGTTAACAAGCTTAAGTTTCTTGCTTTTTATGTTTCGGATACATTTCTGGAGTCCGTCCAGCTCCATCGATGAACCCCAGGACAGGCCCTTCTCCTTCCAGGAAGTGAGCCGCGTGGGGATTCCGGATCGAAACTCGGGGGCTGCCACCCAGCTGGTGTCGCGCGGCTCGGTGATGTAGAACCACCCCGATTGCCACCCCTTTACGGTCTCCACGAAGGAGCCCTCGAGCCATGCAATGTTGGGCATTTTTCCCACCATGGTTCCGCCGCATTCCGCTTGTTGGTCGCCCACCACCTTCGGCTTGATATTGAAGGTCTTTAGCCACAGGCCGAAGTTGGGCTGGATACGGAGGAAGGCCTCGCACACTGATGTCTACTACACAACCTTCTTCTTGTAGACGTTGTTGGGCCTCCAAGTGCAGAGGTTTGTAGGACAGTAGCAAATTTCCCTCAAGTGAATGACCTAAGGTTTATCAATCCGTAGGAGGTGTAGGATGAAGATGGTCTCTCTCAAGCAACCCTGCAACCAAATAACAAAGAGTCTCTTGTGTCCCCAACACACCCAATACAATGGTAAATTGTATAGGTGCACTAGTTCGGCGAAGAGATGGTGATACAAGTGCAATATGGGTAGTAGATAATAGTTTTTGTAATCTGAAATTATACAATGGTAAAAGTAAGCGTAAACGGTATTGCAATGTGTTGAAACAAGGCCTAGGGTTCATACTTTCGCTAGTGTAAGTTCCCTCAACAATACTAACACAATTGGATCACATAACTATCCCTCAACATGCAACAAAGAGTCACTCCAAAGTCACTAATAGCGGAGAACGAACGAAGAGATTATGGTAGGGTACGAAACCACCTCAAAGTTATTCTTTCCAATCAATCCGTTGGGCTATTCCTATAAGTGTCACAAACAGCCCTAGAGTTCGTACTAGAATAACACCTTAAGACACAAATCAACCAAAACCCTAATGTCACCTAGATACTCCAATGTCACCTCAAGTATCCGTGGGCATGATTATACGATATGCATCACACAATCTCAATTCATCTATTCAACCAACACATAGAACCTCAGAGAGTGCCCCAAAATTTCTACCAGAGAATCACGACGAAAACGTGTGCCAACCCCTATGCATAGGTTCCCAATGTCATGAAACCCGCAAGTTGATCACCTTAACATACATCAAGTGGCACGTGGTATCCCATTGTCACCACAAATATCCACGGCAAGACATACATCAAGTGTTCTCAAATCTTTAAAGACTCAATCCGATAAGATAACTCCAAAGGGAAAACTCAATTCATTACAAGAGAGAGGAGGGGGAGGAGAAACATAGGATCCAACTATAATAGCAAAGCTCGCGATACATCAAGATCGTATCATCTCAAGAACACGAGAGAGAGAGAGAGATCAAACACATAACTACTGGTACATACCCTCAGCCTCGAGGGAGAACTACTCCCTCCTCGTCATGGAGAGCACCAGGATGATGAAGATGGCCATCGGAGAAGGATTGCCCCCTCCGGCAGGGTGCTGGAACGGGTCTAGATTGGTTTTCGGTGGCTACGGAGGCTTCTGTACAGAGGCTTCTGGCGGCGGAACTCCCGATCTATTCTGCGTTCTGGAAGTTTTAGGGTACGTGGAGTTATATAGGCGGAAGAAGTACGTCAGGGGAGCCACGAGGGCCCCACGAGACAGGGGCGTGCCCCCACCCTCGTGAGCACTTCATTCCTTCCTTGACGTGGGGTCCAAGTTCATCAGGTGTGTTTCCTTCCAAAAATAACTTTTCCAATTGATTTCATTCCGTTTTGACTCCGTCTGATATTCCTTTTCTTCAAAACACTGAAATAGGTATAAAACAGCAAATCTGGGCTGGGCCTCCGGTTAATAGGTTAGTCCCAAAAGTAATATAAAATTGGGTAATAAAGCCCAATATTGCCCAAAAGAGTAGATAATATAGCATGGAGCAATCAAAAATTATAGATACGTTGGAGACGTATCAAGCATCCCCAAGCTTAATTCCTGCTCGTCCTCGAGTAGGTAAATGATAAAAATAATAATTTTTGATGTGGAATGCTAGTTGGCATAATTTCAATGTAATTCTTCTTACTTGTGATATTAATATTTAGATTAGAAAGATTCAAGACAAAAGTTTATATTGACATAAAAAATAATAATACTTCAAGCATACTAACAAAACAATCATGTCTTCTCAAAATAACATGGCCAAAGAAAGCTATCCCTACAAAATCATATAGTCTGGCTATGCTCCATCTTCACCACACAACATACTTAAATCATGCACAACCCCGATGACAAGCCAAGCAATTGTTTCATACTTTTGATCTTCTCAAACTTCTTCAATCTTCACGCAATACATGAGCGTGAGCCATGGACATAGAACTATATGTGGAATAGAATGGTGGTTGTGGAGAAGACAAAAAGGGAGAAGATAGTCTCACATCGACTAGGCGTATCAACGGGCTATGGAGATGCCCATCAATAGATATCAATGTGAGTGAGTAGGGATTGCCATGCAATGGATGCACTAGAGCTATAAGTATACGGAAGCTCAACAAAATAAACTAGTGGGTGTGCATCCAACTCGCTTGCTCACGAAGACCTAGGGCATTTTGAGGAAGCCCATCATTGGAATATACAAGCCAAGTTCTATAATGAAAAATTCCCACTAGTATATGAAAGTGACAACATATGAGACTCTCTATATGAAGAACATGGTGCTACTTTGAAGCACAATATATGAGACTCGCTATATCATGGTGCTACTTTGAAGCACAAGTGTTGAAAAAGGATAGTAGCATTGCCCCTTTTTATTTTTTATTTTTTTATTTGGCCTTCTTTTTTATGGCCTTTCTCTTTTTTATTTGGCCTTTCCCTTTTTTTGTTTGGCCTTTCTCTTTTTTTTTATTTGGGACAATGCTCTATTAATGATGATCATCACACTTTTATTTACTTATAACTCAAGAATTACAACTCCATACTTAGAACAAGATATGACTCTATATGAATGCCTCCTGTGGTGTACCGGGATGTGCAACGATTCATGAGTGACAAGTATGAAAGAATTATGAATGGTGGCTTTGCCACAAATACTATGTCAAGTACATGATCATGCTAAGTAATATGACAATGATGAATGTGTCATGATAAACTGGATGGTGGAAAGTTGCATGGCAATAAATCTCGGAATGGCTATGGAAATGCCATAATAGGTAGGTATGGTGGCTGTTTTGAGGAAGGTATATGGCGGGTTTATGGTACCAGCGAAAGTTGTGCGGTACTAGAGAGGCTAGCAAAGGTGGAAAGGTGAGAGTGCGTATAATCCATGGACTCAACATTAGTCATAAAGAACTCATATACTTATTGCAAAAATCTAGAAGTTATCGAAACAAAGTACTACGCGCATGCTCCTAGGGGGATAGATTGGTAGGAAAAGACCATCGCTCGTCCCCGACCGCCACTCATAAGGAGGACAATCAATAATTAAGTCATGCTCCAACTTCGTCACATAACGGTTCACCATACGTGCATGCTACGGGAATCACAAGCTTCAACACAAGTATTTCTCAAATTCATAACCACTCAACTAGCATGACTCTAATATCACCATCTCCATATCTCAAAACAATTATCAAGTATCAAACTTCTCTTAGTATTCAACACACTCATAAGAGAATTTTATTATTCTTGAATACCTAGCATATTAGGATTTTAAGCAAATTACCATGCTATTTAAGACTCTCAAAATAATATAAGTGAAGCATGAGAGTTCATATATTTCTTCAAAATAAAACTACCACCATGCTCTAAAAGATATAAGTGAAGCACTAGAGCAAATGACAAACTACTCTGAAAGATATAAGTGAAGATCAATGAGTAGTCGAATAATTATGCAACTATGTGAAGACTCTCTAACATTTAAGAATTTCAGATCTTGGTATTTTATTCAAACAGCAATCAAATCAAAATAAAATGACATTCTAAGAATGGCAAACATCATGTGAAGAAGCAAAAACTTAGGATCAACCGATACTAACCGATAGTTGTTGAAGAAGAAAGGTGGGATGCCAACCGGGGCATCCCCAAGCTTAGATGCTTGAGACTTCTTGAAATATTATCTTGGGATGCCTTGGGCATCCCCAAGCTTGAGCATTTGTGTCTCCTTAATTCCTCTCATATCACGGTCTCCCTAAATCTCAAAAGCTTCATCCACACAAAACTCAACAAGGACTCGTGAGATAAGTTAGTATAAACCATTGCAAAAACCTTATCATACTCTACTGTAACAAATCACTAAAATTATTATTCAACATTCATACTAAATGCCTCTGCATATTTAATAGTCCTATCCTCAAATAGAATCATTAAAGAAGCAACCATATGCAAACAATGCAAACATAACAGCAATCTGCCTAAACAGGATAGTCTGTAAAGAATGCTGCAACATCAATACTTGCCTAGCTCCAAAAATTATGAAAGAAAATTCCCACTGTAGTAAATTTATCAGAGCTTAATATTCAAAAGGTTTCAACATTTTATCACATTCTGAATTTTCTAGGGAATTATTGCAACAGCGGTAAACTTTCTGTTTTCAAACCGCAACATGTGACTTCTAAAATAGGCATAGTAAAGACTATCAATGGCACTTTTATTGAAATAAAAGATGCAAAACATTGTTATAAATAACAGCTAGCAAATCCTAACAAAATAAATTGACGCTCCAAGCAAAACACATATCATGTGGCGAATAAAAATATAGCTCCAAGTAAAGTTACCGATGAATGACGATGAAAGAGGGGATGCCTTCCGGGGCATCCCCAAGCTTAGGCTCTTGGCTATCATTGAATATTATCTTAGGGTTCCTTGGGCATCCCCAAGCTTAGGCTCTTGCCACTCCTTATCCCATAGTCCATCGAATCCTTACCCAAAACTTGAAAACTTCACAACACAAAACTTAAAGTAGAAAACTCGTGAGCTCCGTTAGCGAAAGAAAACAAAAGACCACTTCAAGGTACTGTAATGAACTCATTCTTTATTTATACGGGTGTTATACCTACTGTATTCCAACTTATCTATGGTTTATAAACTATTTTACTAGCCATAGATTCATCAAAATAAGCAAACAACACACGAAAAACAGAATCTGTCAAAAACAGAACAGTCTATAGTAATCTGTAGCTAGCGCAAGATCTGGAACCCCAAAAATTCTAAAATAAATTGCTGGACGTGAGGAATTTATCTATTAATCATCTGAAAAATAAATTAACTAAATATCACTCTCCAAATAAAAATGGCAGCAATTCTCGTGAGCGCTAAAGTTTCTGTTTTTGACAGCATGATCAACAAGACTTCCCCCAAGTCTTCCCAAAGGTTCTACTTGACACTAACACTAATTAAACACATAAAACAACATCTAAACATAGGCTAGATGAATTATTTATTACTAAACAGGAACAAAAAGCAAGGAGACAAAATAAAATTGGGTTGCCTCCCAACAAGCGCTGTCGTTTAACGCCCCTAGCTAGGCACGATGATTTCAATGATGCTCACATGAAGGATAAGAATTGTAACATAAAGAGAGCATCATGAAGAATATGACTAGCACATTTAAGTCTAACCCTCTTCCTATGCATAGGGATTTTGTGAGCAAACAACTTATGGGAACAATAATCAACTAGCATAGGAAGGTAAAACAAGCATAACTTCAAAATTTTAAGCACATAGAGAGGAAACTTGATATTATTGCAATTCCTACAAGCATATGTTCCTCCCTCATAATAATTTTCAGTAGCATCATGAATGAATTCAACAATATAAACAGAACCTAAAGCATTCTTTTCATGATCTACAAGCATAGAAATTTTATTACTCTCCACATAAGCAAAATTCTTCTCATTCGGAATAGTGGGAGTATCATAAGAGACTTGAATAATATAAACTGTTTCCACATTAAAGGAGTAATGTTTAGAGAAAGGGTACTCATAATCATGACAAATTTTATAAATATAATCATCACTACTCTTTATAGCATAAGTTTTATCACAATAATCATCATAGTAGCAACTTTGTTCTCATCATAATCACTTTGCATATCAAAACATGGAAGGCTAAAAATATCATCATTATTAAACATAGCATCCCAAAGCTTGGGACAAACATTAATTGCAGCAAATATATTCTCAAATATGTCATCCTCACCAAACATAGCTTCCCCAAGCTTGGGTCTTTTCGTATCATAAGCATAATCACTCTCATCATTAATAGTATGGATAGCACCAATAGTATAGCAAACATTATTATCATATTCTTCCAAGCAAGTACCAAAAAGATTTTCAAGATCATAAGAAGTATCATTATCTTCCCAATCATAATCATCACAATAAGCAATATGCATAACGAGATCATCATAAAGTGTATCATATTCATTTTCATGAGGCACAACAATAATAGGAGCAACTTTATTTGGGAGAGATATCTTTTTACCTCTCTTCCTTTTTATTTTCTTCTTCTTCACCACATCATGTGTGGGTTCAATCCTCTTTTTGGAGCTCCTTATTAATGAGATTGGTTGAATAGGAGGCTCCTCCTCGTTACCTGATTCGTCATAAGAAATAATAGGAGGGTATTGGGAAGTATCTTCCCTTTCATTAGTATTCTCTTCATCTTCTATTTGTTTTCTTTTCTTTATGTAATTGGCAATATAAGGATTTTCAATGCAATTCACCGCACAATACATATAAATCTTTTCTAGATCAAAATGAAGAACTTTATCAAGATTAAACTTTGGAATACCCTCAGTTATACGTTTCATTTCTTCATAACCCAAAAGAAGGCTAAACTCTTTATGATGCTCAAGGGTAATCAAATTATCACAATGTTTGGACACGACTTGATCATGAAACAAATAGCATTGGAGCTAAATGACCATGTTCATTGCAAAGTTCACAAGGGGCACGAAAAATATTGAATTTTTCAGCACATTCATCTAGCTCTTCTTGCAGCAATTTGGTTTCTAAGTACTTATGCCTCTTGCAATATCTACCTTTCCTATTTGGTGTGTACTTGCAAACCCAGTCTACTCCACAAAAATTGACATGTTTATAGGAGGCATTTTCATCATAACTAGTGCAATCATCATTAGCATCATGGATATTCAAAGAATTCGTACTAACAACATTGCAATCATGCTCATCATTCATATATTTAGTGCTAAACAATTTAATGCATTCTTCTTCTAACACTTTGGCACAATTTTCCTTTCCATCATACTCACGAAAGATATTAAAAAGATGAAGCGTATGAGACAAACTCAATTCCATTTTTTATAGTTTTCTTTTATAGAATAAACTAGTGATAAAACAAGAAACTAAAAGACTCGATTGCAAGATCTAAAGATATACCTTCAAGCACTCACCTCCCCGGCAACGGCGCCAGAAAAGAGCTTGATGTCTACTACGCAACCTTCTTCTTGTAGACGTTGTTGGGCCTCCAAGTGCAGAGGTTTGTAGGACAGTAGCAAATTTCCCTCAAGTGGATGACCTAAGGTTTATCAATCCGTAGGAGGCGTAGGATGAAGATGATCTCTCTCAAGCAACCCTGCAACCAAATAACAAAGAGTCTCTTGTGTCCCCAACACACCCAATACAATGGTAAATTGTATAGGTGCACTAGTTCGGCGAAGAGATGGTGATACAAGTGCAATATGGATAGTAGATAATAGTTTTTGTAATCTGAAATTATAAAAACAGAAAGGTAACTAATGGTAAAAGTGAGCGTAAACGGTATTGCAATGCGTTGAAACAA
Source organism: Triticum aestivum (assembly GCF_018294505.1). Lineage (NCBI taxonomy): Eukaryota > Viridiplantae > Streptophyta > Magnoliopsida > Poales > Poaceae > Triticum > Triticum aestivum. The sequence goes on along the minus strand of NC_057797.1, from coordinate 233,230,302 downwards.
GGCCTAGGGTTCATACTTTCGCTAGTGTAAGTTCCCTCAACAATACTAACATAATTGGATCACATAACTATCCCTCAACATGCAACAAAGAGTCACTCCAAAGTCACTAATAGCGGAGAACGAATGAAGAGATTATGGTAGGGTACGAAACCACCTCAAAGTTATTCTTTCCAATCAATCCATTGGGCTATTCCTATAAGTGTCACAAACAGCCCTAGAGTTCATACTAGAATAACACCTTAAGACACAAATCAACCAAAACGCTAATGTCACCTAGATACTCCAATGTCACCTCAAGTATCCGTGGGCATGATTATACGATATGCATCACACAATCTCAATTCATCTATTCAACCAACACATAGAACCTCAAAGAGTGCCCAAAAGTTTTTACCATAGAATCACGACGAAAACGTGTGCCAACCCCTATGCATAGGTTCCCAATGTCACGAAACCCCGAGGGAGAACTAACACATAGCTACTGGTACATACCCCGAGGCTCGCGATACATCAAGATCATATCATCTCAAGAACACGAGAGAGAGAGATCAAACACATAGCTACTGGTACATACCCTCAGCCCCGAGGGAGAACTACTCCCTCCTCGTCATGGAGAGCACCAGGATGATGAAGATGGCCACTGGAGAAGGATTGCCCCTTCCGATAGGGTGCCGGAATGGGTCTAGATTGGTTTTCAGTGGCTACGGAGGCTTCTGGCGGCGGAACTCCCGATCTATTCTGCGTTCTGGAAGTTTTAGGGTACGTGGAGTTATATAGGCGAAAGAAGTACGTCAGGGGAGCCACGAGGGCCCCACGAGATAGGGGGCGCGCCCTAGGGGGGGGGCGCCCCCACCCTCGTGAGCACTTTGGTCCTTCATTGACATGGGGTCCAAGTTCATCATGTGTGTTTCCTTTCAAAAATAACTTCTCCAGTTGATTTCGTTCCGTTTCGACTCCGTCTGATATTCCTTTTCTTCAAAACACTGAAATAGGTATAAAACAACAAATCTGGGCTGGGCCTCCGGTTAATAGGTTAGTCCCAAAAGTAATATAAAAGTGGATAATAAAGCCCAATATTGCCCAAAACAGTAGATAATATAGCATGGAGCAATAAAAAATTATAGATACGTTGGAGACGTATCACACACGACGATGAACGCCGAGATGTTGAGGATGAAGTTCGAGGCCAGATCATGAAAGTCCAACCCATAATAGAACACGAGGCCACGGACCAATGGATGGATGGGAAACCCTAGTCTGCAAACGAAGTGGGGGAGGAAGACCACCCTCTCGTGAGGTTCTGGGGTAGGGATGACCTGCGCCGCGGCTGGCAGCCGGTGCGCGATATCCACGGCTAAGTATCCGGCTCCGCGTAACTTTTTGATGTGCCCCTCCGTGACGGAGGAGGCCATCCATTTTCCTCCTGCTCCGGACATGTTTTGGAGAGAGTTGAGGAGGAAGATGCGGCCTTGGGCGCTGGAGCTCGAGTGCACGAGAATGGATGAGCAAGGAGGAAGAAGGCGTGGGTAGAAAAAGGTGAGATCTTATAGCTTTATAAGGGCGGACTAAACTATGTGCCCCCACTAGCCTGGTAAGACTCGCTTATCCCCCAAGCGCCGTAATTGATGGCGCGGTTGGGTTACCCATATCCGTATTGATGAGAATCCCGTAATAAGGGGAACACGATCTCTGCTTTGACAAGACGTGTCAAGACCGCCTCGCGTTATGTGCGGGGCTGGTTAAAGAAAAACGGTTCAAATAATTACCGGGCCGTGGCATGATGTCATGCTGCTAAAACACGTCAGCAGATTGGATTTGTGGAAATATTACTCTCTCTACAGTGGTACGTGGAACTTATTTTGCAGGGTCAGACACTGTCCTTCTTTTCAAACTCTTCTGTGGTGTATTCGGAGGAGGAACCCGCCTTGCAATGCCGAAGACAACACTGCGCGCCGGACTCATCGTCATTGAAGCCTGGTTCAGGGGCTACTGAGGGAGTCCTGGATTAGGGGGTCTCCGGACAGCCGGACTATATCCTTTGGCCGGACTGTTGGACTATGAAGACATAACATTGAAGACTTCGTCCCGTGTCCGGATGGGACTCTACTTGGCGTGGAAGGCAAGCTAGGCAATATAGATATGTATATCGCCTCCTTTGTAACCGACCTTGTGTAACCCTAGCCCCCTCCGGTGTCTATATAAACCGGAGGGTTCTAGTCTGTAGGACAACATGCAATCATACAATAGGCTAGCTTCTAGGGTTTAGCCTCTCCGATCTCGTGGTAGATCAACTCTTGTACTACTCATATCATCAAGAATAATCAAGCAGGACGTAGGGTTTTACCTCCATCAAGAGGGCCCGAACCTAGGTAAAACATCATGTCCCCTGCCTCCCGTTACCATCTGCCTTAGACACACAGTTCGGGACCCCCTACCCGAGATCCGCCGGTTTTGACACCGACAGTGGGTGAACAAATTACTGCTGAGTAATTGATAGAAGAGCGCATAGTTATGATAATATCTAGGCAATGATTATGAATATAGGCATCACGTTCGTGTTAAGTAGACCGAAATGATTCTGCATCTACTACTACTACTCCACACATCGACCGCTATCCAACATGCATCTAGAGTATTAAGTTCATGAGAACAGAGTAACACATTAAGCAAGATGACATGATGTAGAGGGATAAACTCAAGCAATATGATATAAACCCCATATTTTTATCCTTGATGGCAACAATACAATACGTGCCTTGCTGCCCCTACTATCACTGGGAAAGGACATCGCAAGATTGAACCCAAAGCTAAGCACTTCTCCCATTGCAAGAAAGATCAATCTAGTAGGCCAAACTAAACCGATAATTCAAAGAGAGTTGCAAAGATATCAAATCATGCATATAAGAATTCAGAGAAGAACCAAATATTTTTCATAGATAAACTTGATCATAAATCCACAATTCATTGGATCTCGGCAAACACACCGCAAAAAGTATTACATCGAATAGATCTCCAAGAACATCGAGGAGAACTTTGTATTGAGAACCAAAGAGAGAGAAGAAGCCATCTAGCTAATAACTATGGACCCGTGGTCTGTGGTAAACTACTCACACATCATCGGAGAGGCTATAGTGCTGATGTAGAAGCCCTCCGTGATCGAATCCCCCTCCGGCAGATCGCTGGAAAAGGCCCCAGATGGGATCTCACGGGTACAGAAGGTTGCGGCGGTGTCAAAGTGGTTTCGTGGCTTCCCCTGATGTTTTTATGGTATAAGAGTATATATAGGAGAGAGAAGTACGTCAGTGGAGCTCCGTGGGGCCCATGAGGGGGGGGGGCGTCTACCCCCTGGGTGCGCCCTCCTATCTCGTGGAAGCCTCGCAGTGTTCCAGACTTCCACTCCAAGTCTCCGGGTTTGCGTTTGTTCCAAGAAAGATCCTCGCGAAGGTTTCGTTCCGTTTGATATTCCTTTTCTACAAAACACTGAAATAGGCAAAAAAAAACAGAAACTGGCACTAGGCCTTCGATTAATATGTTAGACCCAAAAATAATATAAAAGACCATATTGAAGACCATTAAACATCCAAAATAGATAATATAATAGCATGGAACAATAAAAAATTATAGATACGTTGGAGATGTATCAAGCATCCCCAAGCTTAATTTCTGCTCGTCCTCGAGTAGGTAAATGATAAAAAACAGAATTTTTGATGTGGAATGCTACCTAACATAATTTTCAATGTAATTTTCTTTATTGTGGCATGAATGTTCATATCGAAAAGATTCAAGACAAAAGTTTAATATTGACATAAAAATAATAATACTTCAAGCATACTAACCAAGCAATTATGTCTTCTCAAAATAACATAGCCAAAGAAAGCTCATCCCTACAAAATCATATATTTTGGCCATGCTTCATTTCCGTCACACAAAATTCTCCCATCATGCACAACCCCGATGACAAGCCAAGCAATTATTTCATACTTTAGCATTTTCAAACTTTTCAACCTTCAAGCAATATATGAGCGCGAGCCATGGACATAGCACTATAGGTGGAATAGAACGGTGGTTTTGGAGAAGACAAAAAGGAGGAATATAGTCTCACATCAACTAGGCGTATCAATGGGCTACGGAGATGCCCATCAATAGATATCAATGTGAGTGAGTGGGGATTGCCATGCAACAGATGCACTAGAGCTATAAGTGTATGAAAGCTCAACAAAAGAAACTAAGTGGGTGTGCATCCAACTTGCTTGCTCACGAAGACCTAGGGCAATTTGAGGAAGCCCATCATTGGAATATACAAGCCATGTTTTATAATGAAAAATTCCCACCAGTATATGAAAGTGAAAACGTAAGAGACTCTCTATCATGAAGATCATGGTGCTACTTTGAAGCACAAGTGTGGAAAAAGGGTAGTAACATTGCCCCTTCTCTCTTTTTCTCTAATTTTTTGGGCCTTCTTCCTTTTTTTGGCCTCTTTATTATTATTATTATTATTTTCGTCCAGAGTCTCATCCCGACTTGTGGGGGAATCATAGTCTCCATCATCCTTTCCTCACATGGGAAAATGCTCTAATAATGAAGATCATCATACTTTTATTTACTCACAACTCAAGAATTACAACTTGATACTTAGAACAAAATATGACTATATGTGAATGCCTCCGGCGGTGTACCGGGATGTGCAATGAATCAAGAGTGTCATGTATGAAAAATTATGAATGGTGGCCTTGCCACACATATGATGTCAACTACATGATCATGCAAAGTAATATGACTATGATGAAGCGTGTCATAATAAACAGAACGGTGGAAAGTTGCATGGCAATATATCTCGGAATGGCTATGGAAATGCCATAATAGGTAGGTATGGTGGCTGTTTTGAAGAAGGTAAATGATGGGTTTATGGTACTAGTGAGAGTTGCGCGACACAAGAGAGGCCAACAATGGTGGAAGGGTGAGAGTGTGTATAATCCATGGACTCTACATTAGTCATAAAGAACCCACATACTTATTGCAAAAATCTACAAGTCATCAAAAACCAAGTACTACGCGCGTGCTCCTAGAGGATAGATTGGTAGGAAAACACCATCGCTCGTCCCCGACCGCCACTCCTAAGGAAGGCAATCAAAGAACAACTCATGCTTCAAATTTGTCACACAACGGTTACCATATGTGCATGTTACAGGACTTGCAAACCTCAACACAAGTATTTATCAATTTCACAATTACTCAACTAGCACGACTCTAATATCACCGTCTTTATATCTCAAAACAATTATCAAGTATCAAACTTTTCATAGTTTTTAATGAACTCTATATGAAAGTTTTTATTATACCCATCTTGGATGCCCATCGTATTAGGACTATTCTACAACCAAAGAAAATTACCATGCTGTTCTAGAAGACTCTCAAAATAATATAAGTGAAGCATGAGAGATCAATAATTTCTATAAAATAAAACCACCACCATGCTCTAAAAAGATATAAGTGAAGCACTAGAGCAAAATTATCTAGCTCAAAAGATATAAGTGAAGCACATAAAGTATTCTAATAAATTCCGATTCATGTGCGTCTCTCCCAAAAGGTGTGTACACCAAGGATGATTGTGGTAAACTCAAAAGCAAAGACTCAAATCATACAAGACGCTCCAAGCAAAACACATATCATGTGGTGAATAAAAATATAGCCTCAAGTAAAGTTACCGATAGATGAGGATGAAAGAGGGGATGCCTTCCGGGGCATCCCCAAGCTTAGGCTTTGGTTGTCCATGAATTTTACCTTGGGGTGCTGAGGGAGTCCTGGATTAGGGGGTGTTCGGGTAGCCGGACTATACCTTCAGCCGGACTCGTGGACTATGAAGATACAAGATTGAAGAATTCGTCCCGTGTCCGGATGGGACTTTCCTTGGCGTGGAAGGCAAGCTTGGCGATGCGGATATTCAAGATCTCCTACCATTGTAACCGACTCTATGTAACCCTAACCCTATCCGGTGTCTATATAAACCGGAGGGTTGTAGTCCGTAGGCGATCAACTCCATACACAAGAATCATACCATAGGCTAGCTTCTAGGGTTTAGCCTCCTTGATCTCGTGGTAGATCTACTCTTGTACTACCCATATCATCAATATTAATCAAGCAGGAGTAGGGTATTACCTCCATCGAGAGGGCCCGAACCTGGGTAAAACAAAGTGTTCCCTGCCTCCTGTTACCATCCGGCCTAGACGCACAGTTCGGGACCCCCTACCCGAGATCCGCTGGTTTTGACACCGACATTGGTGCTTTCATTGAGAGTTCCTCTGTGTCGTCGCCTTTAGGCCCGATGGCTCCTTTAATCATCAAGCACGATACGGTCCAGGGTGAGACTTTTCTCCCCGGATAGATCTTTGTCTTCGGCGGCTTCACTCTGCGGGCCAATTCGCTCGGCCACCTGGAGCAGATCGAAAGCTACGCCCCTGGCCATCAAGTCAGGTTTGGAAGCTTAAACTACATAGCTGACATCCGCGGAGACTTGATCTTCGACGAATTCGAGCCACAGTCAAGAGCGCCGCACTATCTCGATGGGCATGGTATAGCTCTGCCGCCGAACAGCGCCTGGGGGGCCGCACACGCATCGGTTTCGACCATTGATTCGGAGCCTACTGCGCGGATCGAGGATCAGCGGTTGGACGCTGCCTCAGGGGCTGCGATCTAAGAGGCGATCGAGCCGAACGCTAGCCCCGCACTCTGCACGACTCGTGACTCCAAGGATCCGGACTCCTCCCCGGACTCCGAACCCCCAGCGCCCCTGTCAATCGAAGCCGATTGGGCGCCGATAATGGAGTTCACTGCCGTAGACATCTTGCAGCACTTGCCTTGTGGCGATATCCTGAACTCTCTCAAGTCTCTCTCCTTATCAGAAGAGCCCTGGCCGAACTACGTTCAGCGAGGATGGGATACGGACGATGAAGAAATCCAAAGCCCACCCACCACCCACTTGGTAGCCACTGTCGACAATTTAAACGACGTGCTCAACTTCGAATCCGGAGACATCGACAGCATGGATGACGATGCAGGAGATACCGACGAACCAACGCCCATAGGGCATTGGACAGCCACCTCATCTCACGATGTGTACATGGTGGATACCCCTAAAGGAAGCGACAACGAGGAAAAAGGGGATGGGATGGGAGACCGACCCCCCGAAAAGCAATCAAAGCATCAGCATAAACGCCGACCTAAGCCCCGCCTTAACAAAAACCCAGCCATAGAGTAGGATGAGCTGGTAGACGATGAGCAGGCCTTAGAGCAAAAGTCTGAACAGGGCAACACGGATAGAGAGACCAAACATCCCTCCTCCGGCGAAAACGGCATTCCGGACGACCTCACACCGAATAAACCTATGGAGCAGAAGAATCTCCACGAGAGGCTCGTTGCAACCGCACGAAGCCTAAAGAAGCAGAAGCGGAAGCTAAAAACAGCGGAAGACGCACTCCGGATCAGATGGAGTAAAGTAATCAATACCACAGATAAGTACGGCGACAGTCGCCGCACTAAAAGCTATCCGAAAAGAAAGCTACTGCCTAAATTCGATGAAGAGGCCCTAGAGCCCTCGCATTCAAAAAATGAAAAAGCCACACGGTCGGATAGACGACCCCATAAAGCGGCAAGCAGCGCTGCACCTAAATCGGCATGCGACGCACTTAAGGATTCGTCTCACGGCCCAGTCAGGTCCATTTATGGGCCAAGAAAGCAAGCTCTCGTAAGCAAAGCTATGAAGCCATCAGCAGAATCTGGCACACCCAAATACAGGGGCGCCGCACACCCCCTATGTTTCACCAATGAGGTCCTGGATTATGAATTCCCAGTGGGATTCAAACCCGTAAACATAGAGGCATATGATGGAACAACAGACCCTGGACTCTGGATCTAGGATTATATCCTCCACATACACATGGCTAGAGGAGATGATCTCCACTCCATAAAATATCTACCCCTTAAGCTTAAAGGGCTAGCCCGGCATTGGCTTAAAAGCCTTCCCGAAAACACAATTGGAAGCTGGGAAGAGCTCGAGGATGCTTTCCGAGCAAACTTTCAAGGGACCTATGTCCGCCCTCCGGATGCAAACGATCTTAGTCACATAACTCAACAACTCGGAGAATCAGCTCGGCAGTTCTGGAACAGATTCCTCACTAAAAAGAATCGGATAGTCGACTGTCCGGACGCTGAAGCCTTAGCAACTTTTAGGCATAACGTCCGAGACAAATGGCTCGCCAGACACCTCGGCCAAGAAAAGCCAAGAACAATGGCCGCACTAACAAGCCTCATGACCCGCTTTTGTGCAGGAGAGGACAGATGGTTGGCAAGGTGCAGCCCCAGCAACCCAAGTACATCCGAAACTAGGGATGGAAACGGAAAACCGCGACGCAACAAGGACCGTCGCTGGACTAAGGACAAAAGTCCGAAGAGCACGGCAGTTAATGCCGGATTCAAAGGCTCACGACAAAATCAGGAAAAATCGCCCCCCAGGATAACAGGGACAATCCATCCAACCTGAATAAAATCCTGGACAGGATATGTCAGATACACAGTACTCCCGGGAAGCCTGCTAACCATACCCACAGAGACTGTTGGGTTTTCAAACAATCCGGCAGACTCAATGCCAAACACAAGGGGCTTGACACACCAAGCGAAGACGAGGACGAACCCCAAAAGCAGAGCACCAGGAAACAAAAGAACTTCCCACAAGAAGTAGAAACAGTGAACTCACTTCACATAACAAAACGTGCAGCGCCCGTAAAGATACGCACCACACGGCCCAAAGGGTCCTGCCACTGGTTGTCAAAACCGATCATCTTCGATCAGCTAGATTATTCTAGGAATATCAAGAATGTAGGCTGGACTGCCTTGATACTCGATCCAATAATTGGCGGACTCCAATTTTCAAATGTCCTTATGGACGGCGGCAGTGGACTAAACCTGATATATCAGGATACAATCCAGCACATGGGGATAAACCCAGCAAGAATCCACTGCAGGAAAACCTCCTTTCAAGGGGTAATACCTGGTCCGGACACCCATTGTACGGGTTTTCTCTGGCTCACAGTCACATTCGGCTCTGCCGCTAACCTCCGCCACGAAAAGCTGACCTTCCACATCGTTGCATTTTCAAGTCGCTATCAAGCACTACTGGGACGCGAAGCTTTCGCTCGCTTTAACACAATACCGCATTATGCATCTCTTACGCTTAAGATGCCTGGTTCACGAGGCATCATCTCTTTGAAGGGGAAGCACTAAAGTGCGCCTCCCCAAGCGGAGGGATGTGCGGCCGCTTTGACAGCCCCACAGCAAAATGGCCTCACCGGCCAAAAAAACTTCGAAATAGGTCATTCAAGACCACGAACGCGGATAGACGAGTTCGGTGCAAAATCATCATTGATGCAGGCCTAGAAGCCATATACCCCCACACTAGGGGCTCCACGCATATACAATAAGAGACAATAAAGCTCAAACTTATATATCTTACTTTATATACTTTGCTTATTTTAAACTTTTTTTTCGGCACGACCCGTTTTTCAACTCAGTTCCTCTCTTTTACAGATGAACGTCGTGCGGCGCCCGCCCAGGATACGGCACAACGGAGACACAGGCGCAGACGTGCAGTAGGGACCCATCCTAAAGGATTCTTTTTAGATTAAGACCCTGCGTAAACCTTTTTTACTGTCTCTTGTTGCTACACATCCCCTGGTTTTTTCTTTCTGATATAACCAAGGAGGAGGCTGGCGTCTTGGCATGTGGCCACATCAGAATTTTTGCACGTACCTGGACACTAGGGGCTTTTTTTTTAAAAAAGAGTGTCGTTTCGCCCGCACTCATAAAGACCGAACACCTTAGGGAGTGTTCGGCGTCGCGAGTTTTGGCATTATATGCATCAGCTCCAAATCATGTCTTTGGTCAAATGTTGGGTTGCCCGGCTCCTGAGTTCGGCTACCTTACGTTCCGCTCTATTGGCTAAGGTAGCACCAGGAGAACTACTGTGATTGTGCCCCTGGTTCGGCCGGCCGAGCACCTCAGTAGAGAAAGCCAAAAACTGATTGTCATGATGTAGCGTGAGACTGGTCAGCCACTCGATGACCTATCAAAATCTATTGGATTCCTCCACTTTAACGAAGGGCCGCTTCCCGGTCAGGCACACACGTGCCCCGAATTCGGACGAGCGTAGTTGCCACCAAGGAGCTACCTAAAGAGTCTCATTGTCAAACACCTATGGCTAAGTGAAAGTGTTAAAGCATTATAGTCCGGTTGCCTGGCCCGCTGCGCTATCACCTCCTTTGTAGGACCAAGACGTTGGGTTAAGTGTGAAAATGCGTCTTCTGCGAGCACCCCCGCACTATGTGCGTGGGGGCTGAAGCCAACGACTGCCATCTTTCAGATTATATATATATATATATATATATATATATATATCTTAAAACGGCCGCACAGAAGGTGTTCCCAATACTTGAAGGCACAAGTATAAAAAGGCCACTACAATTTATCAAAATATTACTTTATAATTACATATGCTATCTTAACATAGCATCCTTCGAGCACTGCGTCTCTATTACACGAGCGCCTTCAAGGACTTCCTGAAAATAGTGCTCGGAGGGTACTCGACTTTCGTCCGAGTCTCAGGATGCAACAACGGTGGTCTCCATCTCTGCCCAGTATGTTTTGACACGGGCAAGAGCCATCCGTGCGCCCTCTATGCATGATGACCTCTTCATCGCATCAATATGCGGCACCGCGTCAAGGAATTGCTGCACCAAGCTGAAATAACTCTTCGGCTCTGATCTCCCTGGCCACAGATGACCCATGACGTACTTCATGACGAGTCCGAACAACCTATTCAGTTCGGCCCATTGAGCCAAACGATCGTCTACCGCCAGTGGACGCTCTGGATTGTGGAACTGTGACCAGAAAAGCTTTTCCACTTTGCGATCTTTTAGATCTCGAAAGTGTTCGGTCGCATCAGCAGCACTTGCTGCCAAATCCAGATAGGTGTCCTCGACACTCCACATCCGGTCTAACAGAGCAAACTTCGGATCACAAAACTTCCTCCGCAGCATAAAGGGCTTTCCAGCCGCAATCTGTTCGGCCTGACGCAGCTCCTCCTTCGCAGCTCTCGTTGCAGAGCAAGCATCCTTGGCATCGGCAACGGCCTTCTCTAATTCCGTCTGTCTCGCCCGGTCTTCTTTCTCAAGAAATTTGCAACGGTCTGCAGCACTCTTTAACTTCTCGGCCATCTCGACCATCTCTTCTTTGCTTCGGCAGTGAGCAGCCTGTTCGGCTCTCAGCTCTCCAAGGGCCTTCTCGTCAGCCGCATCACTTTTTCTGGCTTGCTCCTTAGCTTAGGCAAGTTCTGCCCTAAGATTCTCCACGGCGGTCGTACCATCTGCGTCAAGCACACACACTGTAAGACACTGGCATGAAGCTCCTCTTACCTGATGCCGCCCGAAGAATTACATACCTTGAGCCTCATCAAGCCGCTTGTTGACAAGCGCGATGTCGGCATCTGCCACATCCAGTTGCCGCTTTAGTTCGGCCACATCATCAGTTCGGCTTGATTCCGGACACCTCGCCACCTACATTCAAAGGCGACATCTTAGACCTGGGATTATGATCCTCTGCGTGCCGTCATTTCTTGACAACGCGCAGAGTCTCAGGGGCTACTATCTACACAGGGCGCATCTTACTTATGCGCAACTGACAAAAGTGTACATTATCCAACGTACCTCAAAACCCGTCAGTAAACTTTTGACGGCCTCATGCAATCCACTTTCTGCGGATGAAATCCTTTCAATCACCATGCCCATCAATGCACGATGCTCTTCTGAGATAGAAGCTCGCCCCAGCAGAATCTTTAGCTCCTCCGACCGTGCACCAGACAGTGCCGGACTCGTCCCACGACCTCCATCAAAGACAGGACGCGGAGAACCTTGGGGGGGCATATGGCCACCTTCCACCCCTGCCAGATTCAGAGAAACCCTCCGCAATGACACCTCAGGGTCACCCGCCTCGCTAGGGGGTACGGCAGGGGGAGGCGTTCCACTCTCCATCATCTCCGGAAGAAGATCCCCCGAAGACGAGCTCTGCTGAGAAGGGCTGAGGTCCGAGCTACAAGGTAAAATTTCGGTTAATCTTCTCAGATAAAAAGTAAGTATTTCTCTCATGCCTCTAAAGGAAAATCTTTCTCTACTTACGGCTCGCTGGAGGGCTGATCCCTTTGGGGGCGTAGTTCGGCCGAGGATCTGCCCGGCGCCGGACCCTTTAACGGGAACTTCTTCCCCCGCTTTGAGGCCATGGTCTCCGGGTCGTCAGAGGCGGCTCTCTTCTTCCCCTTAGGAGAGGAATTGTCGGTTCCTCCCTTCGGAGCAGCCTCCTTCGAGGAGGCCATAGCTTCCTTGTCCTCCCCTTCCAAAGGCATTATCTCCAGCATCCTGACCAGCACGGGATCCGGCCTGGTTTTAGGAAGGGGATCCGGACACCTAATCAGCTTTGACTTTGCTATCCACTCCTGTTTAAAAGGACGGCTCTTTTAGGGGCAAGTTTATGACAATTATACGGATCGAAGGTCCGGGAACAAGGTTGCTTACTTGAGTATCCGGGTGATTGCAGCTTAGGCCTGCGTCCTCGGTTAAATCCGGACACATCTCTTGTGATCCGAAGAACATCCTATACATCTCCGCGGGTGTTGCGCCCATAAAGTTCCGGAGAGCTCGCGGCCCCTCTGGATTAAACTCCCACAGGCGAAGGGGGTGACGTTTGCCGGGCAATATTCGGCGAATCAGCATGACCTGGGTCACCTTGACCAAGCTGAGGTCTCCTTCCAAGAGATCCTTAATTCGGCCCTGTAACAGGGGCACGTCTTTGGGCAAACCCCAATCTAATCCTTTGTTGACCCATGACGCTAGCCGTGATGGGGGGCCCGAGCGAAAGGCAGGAGGCGCCACCCACTTGGCGCTCCTGGGAGCGGTGATATAGAACCATTCTCGTTGCCACAAGCTGAGCTCCTCTTGAAAGGAGCCCTCAGGCCATGAAGCATCAGCATTCTTACTTATGACAGCGCCTCCGCACTCTGCGTGCCGTCCCTCGATCATCTTCGGCTCCACTCCAAAAGTCTTGAGCCATAATCTGAAGGGAGGAGTAACACGGAGGAACGCTTCGCACACAATGATGAATGAGGAAATGTGGAGGACGGACTCCGGAGCTAAGTCATGAAATTCCAGCCCGTAATAAAACAGTAGCCCTCTCACGAAGGGATCCATCGGGAAGCCTAACCCCCGAAGGAAGTGAGACATGAACACTACGCTCTCACCGGGCTGGGGACTGGGAATAGCCTGCCTTTGAGCAGGTAACCTATGCGGAATTTCGGCAGTCAAGAACTTAGCCTCTCTCAACTTTAGCACGTCCTCCTTCGTCCATCGGCCTTGAAGGTCGGAACCGGACATTGTTGAAGGTCCGAAGCGCCTGGAATCTAGAGCCTAGGGTGTTGGAACTCGAGGCGACGGGCGAACTCGTTTGAGATTGGAAAAAGGAGCAAGGCCTTGGTCTCTTTATAAGAGGTTGAATACCAGGAGCCCTCCCCGTAACCGTTTGGGACTCGCCTTTAATCGAGAAAACATGCTAACGGGCACGATTGGGTTACCCACGTCCGTATTGATGAGAATCCCGTAAAAGGGGGGCACACGATCTCTGCTTCGACAAAACGTGCCAAGGAAACCGCCTCGCAAAACATGCTGAGGTGGAAAAGTAAAAACGATTCGAGTAAAGGACTTGGACGTAGTGTGATGGCGCACTGCGGAGTACGTCAGCAGATTTGAGTTGTGTTAATATTATTCTCTCTATGGCAATATGTGGAAGCTTATTTTGCAGAACCGGACACTACTCTTAGTGTTTACAATCTTCTATGAAGGACTTGGAGGAGGAACCCGCCTTGCAGTGCCGAAGACAATTTGCGTGCCGGACTCGTCGTCATTGAAGCCTGGTTCAGGGGCTACTGAGGGAGTCCTGGATTAGGGGGTGTTCGGGTAGCCGGACTATACCTTCAGCCGGACTCCTGGACTATGAAGATACAAGATTGAAGACTTCGTCCCGTGTCCGGATGGGACTTTCCTTGGCGTGGAAGGCAAGCTTGGCGATGCGGATATTCAAGATCTCCTACCATTGTAACCGACTCTATGTAACCCTAACCCTATCTGGTGTCTATATAAACCGGAGGGTTGTAGTCCGTAGGCGATCAACTCCATACACAACAATCATACCATAGGCTAGCTTCTAGGGTTTAGCCTCCTTGATCTCGTGGTAGATCTACTCTTGTACTACCCATATCATCAATATTAATCAAGCAGGAGTAGGGTATTACCTCCATCGAGAGGGCCCGAACCTGGGTAAAACAAAGTGTTCCCTGCCTCCTGTTACCATCCGGCCTAGACGCACAGTTCGGGACCCCCTACCTGAGATCCGCCGGTTTTGACACCGACAGGTGCCTTCGGCATCCCCAAGCTTAGGCTCCTGCCACTCCCTGTTCCAAAATTCATCAAATATTTACCCAGAAACTTGAAAACTTCACAACACAAAGCTTAACAGAAAATCTCATGAGCTCCGTTAGTAAAAGAAAACAAACCACCACTTTAATGTACTATAATTAACACATTCTTTATTTATATTGGTGTTAAACCTACTGTATTCCAACTTCTCTATGGTTCATACCCCCCGATACTAGCCATAGATTCATCAAAATAAGCAAACAACACACAGAAAACAGAATCTGTCAAAACAGAACAGTCTATAGCAATCTGGAGGTTACGAATACTTCTGTAACTCCAAAAATTCTGAACAATTAGGACGACCTAAATAATTTGTATATTGATCTACTGCAACTGGAATTGGTATTTTATCGCTCTCTGGTAATAAATGAAAATTATTTTCGTGTGTGCATACTTTCTGTTTTTATCAGCAAGATCAAACAACAAACACTCAAGAAGATCCTAAAGGCTTTACTTGGAACAAACACTAATTAAAACATAAAAAACACAATCATAACAGAGGCTAGATAAATTATTTATTACTAAACAGGAACAAAAATAAAATTGGGTTGCCTCCCAACAAGCGCTATCGTTTAACGCCCCTAGCTAGGCATTGATAATTTCAATGATGCTCACATGAAAGACAAGAATTGAAGCACAAAGAGAGGATCATTAAACATGTGACAAACACATCTAAGTCTAACATACTTCCTATGCATAGGCATCTTATAGGAAAACAAATTATCATAGCAAGAAAAACTAGCATATGCAAGGAAGCGGAAAGAAACAATAGCAATCTCAACATAACAAGAGGTAATTTAGTAACATGAAAATTTCTACAATCATAATTTCCTCTCCCGTAATAATTACATATGGGATCATAAGAAAATTCAACAAAATAGCTATCACATAAAATATTTTCAACACGATCTACATGCATGCAAAGTTGACACTCTTCCAAAATAGTGGGATTAACATTAACTAAAGTCATGACCTCTCCAAACCCACTTTTATCAAAAAAATCATAAGATTGAACATTCTCCAAATATGCGGGATCTAAAGTTGACACTCTTCCAAACCCACTTAAAATAATATTGCAAACACTATTATCAATCTCATGTTCATCATGGGGCTTAAATAAATTTTCAAGATCATAAGAAGAATCACCCCAATCATGATCATTGCAACGAGTAGCGGATATAGCAAAACTAGCATCCCCAAGCTTAGGGTTTTGCATATTATTAGCACAAATGACGTTAATAGAATATATAATAACATCATTGCAATCATGCTTTTTATTCAAAGATCTATCATGAATCACTTCATAAAGCACTTCATCACAAATTTTAGATTCACGAATTTCAAGCAAAACCTCATAAAGATAATCTAGTGCACTCAACTCACTAGCAATTGGTTCATCATAATTGGATCTTTTAAAAAAGATTAGCAAGAGGATGAGGATCCATAACAATAGATTTTTAGCAAGCGAAGATGCAAGCAAATAGAAGGCAAATGGTAACACAAGCAAATAGAAGGACGAACGGAAGAGGGGCGAAGAAAAGGCAAAGGTGGAGTGGGGCAGAGGAAAACGAGAGGCAAATGGCAAATAATGTAATGCGAGGGGGAAGAGTTTATGATGGGTACTTGGTATGTCTTGACTTGAGCGTAGATCTCCCTGGCAACAGCGCCAAAAATCCTTCTTGCTACCTCTTGAGCATGCGTTGGTCTTCCCTTGAAGAGGAAAGGGTGATGCAGCAAAGTAGCATAAGTATTTCCCTCAGTTTTTGAGAACCAATGTATCAATCCAGTAGGAGATAATACGCAAGTCACCTAGTACCTGCACAAACAATCAAGAACCTCGCAACCAACGCGATAAAGGGGTTGTCAATCCCTTCACGGTCACTTGTGAAAGTGAGATCATATAAAGATAGTAAGATAAATATTTTTGGTATTTTGTTGTATAGATTGGAAACTAAATATTGCAAAATAGTAAATGAGATGCGATAATAAAAAGAGATGCAATATAATAAGAAAGAGACTCGGGGGCCATAGGTTTCACTAGTGGCTTCTCTCCTGATAGCATGTATTACGGTGGGTGAACAAATTACTGCCGAGCAATTGATAGAAGAGCGCATAGTTATGAGAATATCTAGGCAATGATTATGACTATAGGCATCACGTCCGTGTTAAGTAGACCGAAAAGATTCTGCATCTACTACTACTACTCCACACATCGACCGCTATCCAGCATGCATCTAGAGTATTAAGCTCATAAGAATAGAGTAACGCTTTAAGCAAGATGACATGATGTAGAGGGATAAACTCAAGCAATATGATATAAACCCCATCTTTTTATCCTCGATGGCAACAATACAATACGTGCCTTGCTGCCCCTACTGTCACTGGGAAAGGACACCGCAAGATTGAACCCAAAGCTAAGCACCTCTCCCATTGCAAGAAAGATCAATTTAGTAGGCCAAACTAAACCGATAATTCGAAGAGACTCGCGAAGATATCAAATCATGGATATAATAATTCAGAGAAGAACCAAATATTATTCATAGATAAACTTGATCATAAATCCACAATTCATCGGATCTCGGCAAACACACCGCAAAAAGTATTACATCGAATAGATCTCCAAGAACATCGAGGAGAACTTTGTATTGAGAACCAAAGAGAGAGAAGAAGGCATCTAGCTAATAACGATGGACCAGAAGGTCTGTGGTAAACTACTCACACATCATCGGAGAGGCTATGGTGTTGATGTAGAAGCCCTCCGTGATCGAATCCCCCTCCGGCAGATCGCCGGAAAAGGCCCAAGATGGGATCTCACGGGTACAGAAGGTTGCGGCGGTGGAAAAGTGGCTTCGTGGCTCCCCCTGATGTTTTTAGGGTATACGAGTATATATAGGCGAAAAAGTATGTCGGTGGAGCTCTATGGGGCCCACGAGGGTGGGGGCGCGCCCTCCTATCTCGTGGAAGCCTCGCGGCGTTCCAAACTTCCACTCCAAGTCTCCTGGTTTGCGTTTGTTCCAAGAAAGATCCTCGTGGAGGTTTTGTTCCGTTTGGGTTTCGTTGGATATTCCTTTTCTACAAAACACTAAAATTGGCAAAAAAAACTAAAACTGGCACCGGGCCTCCGGTTAATAGGTTAGTCCCAACAATAATATAAAAGAGCATATTGAAGCCCATTAAACATCCAAAATAGATAATATAATAGCATGGAACAATAAAAAATTCTAGATACGTTGGAGACGTATCACTACACCACCTCCCACAGATATGGGTTGATGACGTTCTTGAAGAACCTGTCCTTGGAGGAGCTTGAGGTGGCCATGGTGGATGGGATCTGACAGAAAACAACAAGGAAAAGAAAACAGAAGATTTCTCCATGATACGGTGATCAGCAGGTTCGAGGAGTATATAAAGATTTTTTTTACCTTGGGGAACAAGCAAACTATAGAAAAGCGGAGTCCGGAAGGTGTCGCAGGTGGGCACAACCAACCTGGGAGTGCCAGAGCGCCAGCTGGCGCGCCCTGGTGTCTTGTGCCCACCAGGGTATGCTTCGTGGAAGTTTCTTATTTTCCTATTTTTCTAAATATTCCAAAACTGATAAAAAATAATATCCTTTTAATGGCTTCTAAACAATCATAATCAAAAACAAAAGTAATATCCTTTTGCAAATGATTCGTAAGAGGCCTAGAAATTTTAGAAAAGTTTTTGATAAATCTCCTATAGAAACAGCATGACCTAATAAACTACAGATACCTTTATCTTTAGGACATGGCATTTTCTCAATTGCATCAACCATAGCTTTGTCCACTTCAATACCTCTTTCAGAAATTTTATGACCCAAGACAAAGCCTTCATTAACCAGAAAGTGGCACTTCTCCCAATTAAAGACAAGATTTGTTTGTTCACATCTCTACAAAACTCGATCAAGATTGCTTAAACAACCATCCAAAGACTTCCCATACACAGAGAAGTCGTCCATGAAAGCCTCAACAATATTTTCAAAAAAATTAGAGAATATAGCAGGCATACATCTTTGAAAGGTAGCAGGTGCATTACATAAACCGAAAGGCATACGTCTATAAGCATAGGTTCCAAAGGGACAAGTAAAAGTGGTCTTTTCTTGATCAGGTTGAGAGACAGTATTTGTGAAAAAACAGAATATCCATCAAGGAAGCAAAAATGTGCGTGCTTAGATAATCTTTCAAGCATTTGATCAATAAAAGGTAGAGGGTAATGATCTTTCCTAGTTGATTTGTTTAATTTTCTAAAACCAATTACCATTCTATAGCCTGTAACAATCCTTTGTGGAACAAGTTCATTCTTATCATTAGGAACAACATTTATACCTCCTTTCTTAGGGACATAATGAACAGGACATACCCATCTACTGTCAGCTATGGGATAGATTGTACCTGCTTCCAGAAGTTTTAGTATTTCCGTTCTTAGCACTTCCTTCATCTTTGGATTTAACCGACGTTGGTGATCAAAAACGGGTTTAGCATCAGGTTCCATATTAATTTTGTGCTGACATAGGGTGGGACTAATGCCCTTTAAATCATCAAGTGTATATCCAATAGCAGCCCGGTGCTTCCTTAGAACTTTCAATAATCTTTCTTCTTCATGTTCTGAAAGGTTAGCACAAATAATAACAAGATATATCTTCTTTTCATCAAGATAAGCATATTTCAAAGTGTCTGGCAATTGTTTTAATTCAAACACAGGATCACCTTTAGGGGGAGGAGGGCCTCCTAGAGTTTCAATACACAAGTTGTGTTTAAGCAGAGGATGCTGTTCAAAGAAAATCTTATCTATTTCATTTCTTTCATGCATGTGTAAATCATTTTATGGTCTAGCACATATTGTTCTAGTGGATCAGTAGGTGGTACATCAATAGAAGAAAGACCAATTATTTTGTCCTTACTAGGCAATTCTTTTTCATGAAGCTTTCTACTAAACTTGGAAAAATTAAACTCATGAGACTCATCACCAAAACTAACACCGACAATTTGTTTCTCACAGTCTATTCTGGCATTAACGGTGTTCAAGAAAGGTCTACCAAACATAATGGGACAAAAGTCATCTTGTGGGGAACCAAGAACAATAAAATCAGTAGGGTATTTTATTTTCCCACACAAGACTTCAACATCTCTAACAATCCCAATTGGTGATATAGTGTCTCTATTAGCAAGTTTAATAGTAACATCTATGTCTTCTATCTCTGCAGGTGCTATGTCATTCATAGTTTCTTGATATAAGGTGTAAGGAATAGCACTCATGCTAGCACCTATGTGCTACCTCTTGAGCATGCGTTGGTTTTCCCTTGAAGAGGAAAGGGTGATTAACTTCTGGAGTTTGTCTACTAACTTCTGGAGTCTATCTTGAGGAATAACTATGTACGGATTCCTGAGCTCTCCGAGCTGGATACCCGTTTACGGGAGGACATCACCCAAACCCTGAACTTAGAGTCAGGCAGCGGGCCAGACTTATCGAGCAACACTCCGGAATCCGAGCTTCCAAGATTGGAAACTCCTCGGCCCCTGGGTCTCAGATCGGGTAGGGGTTCGGACTCAAATCCACCCACCCACCTAGACATAAACGATCTTTCCCACATCAGGCAAGAGCCCCATGAAACAGTACATCATTATTGGGCCAGATTCCTCCTTGTGATGAACAAGGTTAAGGACTGTCGCGAGGAAGACGTAGTCTCATTTTTCTGCAATAATTGCATGGACAAGGGAATCCTTAACGCCGTAAGTCGCCGTGACATATCACGCTTCGCCGACTTAGCATCCATAGTACGTAAGTACTATGCGATGGAAAGCGCCTAGAAATCCGAAACGAAATTTTGGGATTATCCGGCTCGGAATATACACCCAGTCCGAAGTAAAAGGGTGCACTATCATAAGACACCCGAGTTAGTTCCAAAGAAACAAAAACCCTCCACAGGGCATGGAACCGTATTGGAGGGATGGCTTAACGGACCCTGCAAAATTCATAGTACACCGGATACCATACCAACACACAGCCTTAGAGCATGTTGGATACTCCGGCAGGTGGCCAAAAGTGGTGAGGATCTTCTCATCCCAAATGCCATAGAGCACCATCCCGTGGATAACAACACGGTATTAACAGTCTTTGAAACCTTCGCATCAAATAATAGGCGCAAGCGAACACTCCGCAGCCTCGCCGAAATCTGCCACGTGGCAGCAATGAATCCATGGAGTGACACAGCTATTACCTTCAACGCCAGTGACGAACCTAAATTCCGAACAGCCCGAGCACCAGCTGCACTGGTCCTCAGTCCAATTGTGGACGGCTTTCGACTCACCAACGTACTCATGGACAGCGACAGCGGATTAAACCTCATCTATGAGGAAAATCAGACTAGATGTGGAATTAACTGGAACCACATTGAGCAAAGCAGCACAACCTTCAGAGGAATCATCCCCAGTCGGGAAGCACGCTGTGCTGGGAAAATCAGACTAGATGTGGTATTCGGCACGCCGCAGAACTATAGGTCCGAAGAAATTACATTCCAAGTGGCCCCATTCAGTAGTGGATACCACGCCCTTTTAGGATGGGAGGCGTTCACGATCTTCCAAGCCATACCCCATTATGGGTACATGAAGCTCAAAATGCCTAGGCCCAACGGAATCATCACTCTCGCTAGTGATCCGGACACAGCACTCCGCGCCGAAAACAAAACAGCCACATTGGCCCTCGAGACATTATCCGAAGCCCTTTTGGCCAAGGAATTAACTGCACTGCGCTCCATAGTGGACAGGGACGACATGATACTTGACAAGAGATCCAAGTCCACCTCTTTTAAACCAGCGGATGAAATAGTCAAATTCCAAGTCCACCCAATGGACCCTACAAAAACAGCCTCCATCAGGGCACAGTTAAACCCCGTCGTGGACGCCGCACTACGAGAGTTCCTGCGCGAAAATTGGGACATATTCGCCTGGCACCCCTCACACATGCCAGGAATCCCACGCAGGCTGGCCGAGCACAGCCTCAATATCCTAAAGGGATTCAAGCCGGTCAAGCAGGCTCTTCGGTGTTTCTCTGAACCTAAGAGACAGGCTAGAGGAACTAGCCAAGTTATTGGAGGCCGGATTCATTAGAGAAATAAAACACCCGGACTGGCTAGCAAACCTGGTGATGGTACCAAAGAAGAACAAATCCTGGCGCCTATGTATCGATTTCAAGGACCTCAACAAGGCTTGCCCAAAGGATCCCTTCCCCCTTCCCCGCATTGATCAAATTATCGATGCTACCGCAGGACACGAGTCATTGTGTTTCCTCGACGCATACTCCGGTTACCACCAAATCAAGATGGTGGAGTCCAACCAAGCCGCAACGTCATTTATCACACCATACGGCCCCTTCTGTTTCAACACAATGCCTTTTGGACTCAAAAACGTCGGTGCAACATATCAGCACATGATTCAAACATGTCTAGAGAAACAGATCGGCAAAACAGTAGAGGCATACGTAGATGATGTGGTTGTCAAAACCAAACACGTCGACTCTCTAATAGACGACTTGAGGCTCACATTCGACAACCTCTGAACATACGACATCAAGCTCATTCCGGAAAAATGCGTCTTCGGCATACCAGCCGGAAAGCTCCTGGGTTTCATTGTATCCAGTAGAGGAATTGAAGCTAATCCGACCAAAATCTGAGCTTTGTCACAATTGGCTACTCCAACAGACCTCAAACAAATCCAGAAATTAACTGGATGTGTGGCGGCTCTAAGCCGCTTTATCTCCCGCTTAGGAGAAAAGGCATTACCCCTTTATCGCCTCCTTCGGCGCACCAAACACTTTGAGTAGACTGACGCTGCCACAGCCGGATTGGAAGAATAAAAGCCATACTGGCAACCAACCCAATCTTGGCCGCGCCAAACATTGGCGAACCAATGCTGTTATACATTGCGGCAACTCATCAGGTTGTAAGCGCAGTGCTCGTCGTCGAACGAGAGGCGGGCGGACATAAATTCCCTCTTCAAAAGTCAGTATATTATGTATCCACTGTCCTCACTCCATGCAAATCACGGTACCCACATTATCAAAAGATAGCCTATGCGGTATTCATGGCATCCCGGAAGCTGCGACACTACTTTCAAGAGTGTTCGATTACAGTAGCCTCGGAAGTGCCACTTAATGATATTATAAACAACCGCGACGCCATGGGCCGGATTGCCAAATGGGCCATTGAGCTCCTCTTGTTCGACATAACATACAAACCACGGCGAGCCATTAAATCGCAAGTATTGGCCAACTTTGTCGCCGAATGGACAGAAGCCGAACTCGCTAAAGAGTACGGCGCATACTCCAATTGGATCATGCACTTTGACGGCTCCAAAATGCTGGCTGGTCTGGGGGCTGGCATCGTCCTAACGTCCCCAACCGGAGATACACTTCAATATGTACTGCAGATACTGTATACAGACTCCAACAACGCAGCCGAATACGAAGCCCTATTACATGGTCTTCGGATGGCAGTTTCCATGGGCATTCAACGCCTGGAGGCGCGTGGGGATTCGAACCTCGCAATATCCCAAATAAATGGAGACTTCGATGCCAAGGATCTGAAGATGGTGGCCTATCGAAACGCCGTCCTAAAGATGTCAGCTCGGTTCGAGGGGCTCGAATTTCACCATGTGGCTCGGGAAAACAATCAGGCGGCGGATATCCTCGCCCGCATCGGCACAAAACACGATGCGGTCCCCCCAACATCTTTTTGGAGAGGTTGTTTAAGCCATCCGTGGTATGGGAAGGGGGCACCAGTAACAATAGTCCGGACCCAGCCAAAATGCCCGATACCGAACACTCTGACATAATCGGAGGCTCTGCCACCGAAATAACACCTTCAGCCCACGTCATAATGGCCATCATTGCCCCGTGGACAGAACCATTCTTGGCCTACCTAACTAGGCAGGAACTTCCCAAGGACCAAAATGAGGCACACTGCATAGTGCGGCGATCTAAAGCCTACAGGGTCCACGAGGGAGAGCTGTATAAAAAACACACTACCGGAGTACTTCAAAGGTGCATCTCCGAAGAGGAAGGGTGGAAGCTTTTGGCAGAAATTCACGCCGGACTCGGTGGCCACCACGCCGCAGCCCGGGCCCTGGTAAGCAAGGCCTTCCGTACAGGTTTTTATTGGCCGATGGCCCGGGCAGACGCACAGGACTTGGTCCAACGCTGCGCTGGTTGCCAGCTTTTTGCAAACCAAAGCCATATGCCACCCACCGCCCTCCAAACAATCCCCATTACCTGGCCTTTCGCGGTTTGGGGGCTTGACATGGTTGGACACCTTAAAGGGGGAACCCATAAGAAAAAATACTTACTAGTCATGGTGGATAAATTCACCAAATGGATAGAAGCCAAACCTGTTAAAACAGCCGAATCCGGACAGGTGATAGACTTCATATCTGGGGTTGTACACCGTTATGGCGTCCCCCACAGCATCATCACTGACAACGGCATGAATTTCATGGCCGACGAGGTAAAACTCTGGTGCAGCAACATGGGCATAAAGCTCGATTATGCTTCCGTCTATCACCCACAAACCAATGGCCAAGTCGAGTGAGCAAATGGTCTTATCATGAGCGGCATCAAACCCAGATTTGTGCGGTCCTTAAAGGATTCTAACACGCACTGGATAGAGGAGATCGACTCCGTACTCTGGGGGTTGCGGACCACGCCGAATCGTACTACCGGATACACAACCTTCTTTATGGTGTACGACGCAGAGGCACTTCTGCCCTGCGACATAATTCATGACTCACCTCGAGTGCGCATGTACGAAGAAAGAGAAGCCGAGCTCGATCGGCAGGACAGTCCGGACACTCTGGAGGAGGAGCGCGACGTGAAAAAAGCTCGTTCCGCATTCTATCAGCAATAGGCTCATAGATACCAAAGCAGAGAAGTACGGGCCAAAACTTATAATGTTGGTGAGTTAGTTCTACGCCTACCGGAGAAGAAAAAGACCAAGCTCGAGCCCAAATGGGAAGGTCTGTTCATTAAAGACCAAGCGGGATGCATCGAATAATCGACTTGAGCCGAACCCATGGAACGCAGCCAGGCTCCGAAGATTCCACGCCTAGCGCCGGACTCTATGTTCGTCTCCTTCCTCTGTCCATTTTTTGCATACATATTATCTGTCTTTTTTCTCTTTCTTTCTTTTTGTTCTTCCTCAAGGCCTTCAAGGGCCAACTTGCGCCTCGCTTGCACACTATAGACGCGCTAACCGCGCTCATTATACCTGGGGGCTTCTTACACAGAAGCTTAATTATATTTCTGGGCTTTATGCCCCGCATGTGTGTTATTCTTCCGCATGTACCTTTTCTTCGCCATTATATGCATCGATATGACTTAAGTTTTGGCCAAGCTGGGTTGCCTGGCTCTTGTATTTATGCCCTACGTTACCATTATTTCAGCCAGGGCATAAGGGGAGCACCTCTGCGATTGTTACTGCCGGGTCAGCCGGATGTGTACCTCAGACTGGGTGAAGCAGAAAGCTAGCGTTCTTAAGGGAATATTCGATCGGCGAAAAAAAGATGATTTTTATTTGTTTTCCACATATGCCCCAAATGTTTTTCCCTACGTCTCCTCTTGCAGTCCGGACAGGCACCTTAGGGCATGCATACCCAGGGAAAGGAACCCCTAACGAAACTATTCTCCCTGGAAGATGTTTCTTACTACCCATGTAATATAACATAACTAGTTGGGTACTTGTCTGTTCAAGCACTAATGACCCCTACGCCTGGTTTCCACGCACACCCCGGTTCTTATATAACTAAGCGGGTATTCGGAAACACTCTGGACTATCGGGTCCCGAGGTTGAAGCGAAAAGGTCCACCATGACAAATGATTTACAATCCGGCTAGAAGGAATTATACATGTCATTTTAATTACATAGTCATGTAGACTGACTAAATTCCTCTTCTATACCATCCAACAGGCGGTCTAGCCTACAATCATGTTGAGAATATTTTGCGGCTAATTCTACTTGCCCATAGACTAAGCTAACGGGGATCTCTTTACCATCGGGCCCCACAGGTCCGACCTCGGCCATGTGGTTTCGGTCAGCCTTGGTATACCGCGTCTTCACCATGGCCCAGGCTTCCCTAGCACCTTGATGGCAGGCCGATATCTTCCATAATAGGAAGCGCCGCCATGCTCCCTTGAGCTTCTCTGCAAGCTCTCCAATGCCTTTTGGTAGGGAGACTGATGGACACAAGGCCTGGGCAATACCTTGCATCACCTGCCGAACTTGTTCGTGCAGTTGTGAGAGCTCGGATAGAAGATCACCCGCAGACCCGGGCATCTCCTCCGTGGGACGACCCGTCAGCATACCTGCAGACATAACTCTGTTAGCCGGCTTCTCTGCCGTCCCCTTTTTAAGGGTTCGTTCAAGCACTTACTGAAAATGCCGCGCCGAAACCGCTTATTCTCCTTCTCGGAGTCCGCAAGCTGGGCTCAAATATCTTTCAGTTCCATGCTCAGCTTGGTATTGGCATCTTGGAGATTGTTTTTCTCCCGCCTGACCTTAGTCAGCACGCGTTCGCCAGCCTTTAGCTGTCGTACGACATGCTGGTCCTCCGGATTCTCTCCGGATTCATCTGTAGTATCTATTGTTAGATTTGTAGCCACACCGCATGCTATATGGTACCTATCATTCTTTGAAACAAATGTTACCTGCTGGGGACTTTTTAGGTTCCTTCAATGCGGCAATGGCGGCCCAAAGTTGGGTCTTGCATTCCTCCAGCTCCTGTGACAGTCGAGTATTCTTCTCTGTAAGAATCTGCATAATAGATGATCCTTAAATCACTTCTGCTAACTGTTTCAAGTCTCAGGGGCTACTGATACATATAATCGTCAGATTTGCTTACCCGTACATCCCTTACATATTGGTCTGTGGCTCTGGCTAGACCATTTTGAGCAGCACGGAGGTACGCGTCTCCAGAATTGAAGGCATCAAATGCCTCTGGGGAGAAGCAAGCGTCACGGAGTACGGCTCGGCGACGCCTATGATTCATGGCGCTCTCCACTTCTGAATTTGTAGCGGATAGTCTATCCGCATCCTATGTAGGAGGAGTATTCAGCGTCCGCCCCATGTCGGCTTCCGCCTCTATGTCTGGTCCTGGAGCCCGACTGGTGGAAGCATGATCGGCAGCCTCACCGGACACATTCCGGCGAGCGTTTTTTCTATTAAAGAAACATGGACGTCATTACGTTTTGAGAAAGATGACAACCACGGAGCGGGGTTTTTGTCATACCTCTGCGCCGGCATCTCCGTCCTGACTGCCTTCCTTTTTGGCCTGCCCGGCCTCGGTGCCTCTTGTTGGCGAGTTGCTGTGGGTTCGGCACGGCGTCCCGAAGGCCTTCCCTGTAAAACACCATATGTATATGGTAGGTGAAGTGTCTAAAAGGGGATCCTAGTTTTTGGAGTTGGGATCTTTGGTTTTTCTTATGTGCGACGCAGGAAGCAGTCCGGGATAGTCGGCCGTAATGGCCACCATGGCGTCATCACAGCTTAATTGATAGAACTGCCGGTCTATCAGCTCCATGAATATGTCCAGATCTTCTTCGAGTCCGGGACCAAGGGCCCGGTCAGGGTCCTCTGGTTGTGTGGATGGGTTGTTGACCTCCCTTATGGCTTTTCGCCGTTCCTGCCGCACAATGGCAAGGTGAATAACTACGACAAAGAATGCAGGAAGAATGGGAGTAGGGAGATATAACTCACCCAGCTTGGAGGGTTGTACACAAAGAATCCATCCCGTGGCTTGATGCGGACGAACTCCTCTTCCTCTCCCTTGAACAACTCAGACAATTTTTTTGCTAAAGCGCCAGCGTTGTCCGGACCCTTACGCCCACAACGGGTGGCATCGTCTTCCCCGTTTAAACACCACAGGGGGTGCCCTCGATATTGAAGTGGTTGCACTCCCTGCACTATGCATATTGACATAACCTCGATTACTGTCAATCCTGATTGAGCCAGCGCTTTAATCCGGTTCATCAGGTAAAGGAATTCTCTATTGTCTTCCTCCTGGGGGCTCCGTGGGCGCCAACTTCGGCATTTCTTCAGAGGAGCATTGATGAACTCAGGAAGACCCCACCAAACAGGGCCCGGAAGGGGGACATCCTCCATATAAAACCATTCCGAAGGCCAGTCTTCGGACGTCTTCTTCGGAGTACCGGACAGGTATCCGGTTTCGGCGATGCGCCATATTTTGGCTTCGCCCACTTGATAAAGTGACCCCTTCTATGTGCGGGGGACGAGGCAAAATAACCTTTCCCACAGCTCGAAATGAGCCTCGTAGCCCAGGAATAACTCGCAAAGGGCAACATAGCCGGCGATGTGTAATATAGAAGCAGGGGTGAAATTATGCAGTTGGAGGCCGTAAAACTCCAGGAGCCCGCGGAGGAATGAATGAATTGGAAATCCGAGTCCCCTTAATAAATAAGGAACAAGGCATACCCGCTCCCCCGTAGAGGGGCCGGGGAAGCTCTCCGCTTGCTCCCTGCCATTGTAGGTGGCGAGCCCGGCTCGGACGGGAACCATATACGCTGGAGGGATAAATCCCTTAGTCTGCATTTCGACTAATCGATTGTGTGGGACTGAACACCTCTCCCAATCACCGGGCTTAGGGCTACGGGGGCGGGAGGCGGAGCTGCGGAGGTCGGCCATGTTGGAGTGAATTTTTCTGAAGCGCGCTCCGATGGATTCTCGCTGGGGGAGGATGATATGGATTGGACCTAAGAATCCCCATCCCTTTAATAGACAATTTATTTTATCTGGGTAGGGGGGCGAATGTAAAAACGCCCCGGCGCCTCGTATTCATTCAACGCGTGGGAGATAGCCCTTAGTGGGCGCAGAAGCCAAGAGGTCCAACATTTATGGGGCCGGACACTGCTTAACAAACATTCAAAATTTGGAGATGAACCCGCCTTGCAATGCCGAAGAAAACACTACGCGCCGGACTCATCGTCATTGAAGCCTGGTTCGGGGGCTACTGAGGAAGTCCTGGATTAGGGGGTATCCGGACAACCGGATTATATCCTTTGGTCGGACTGATGGACTATGAAGATACAAGATTAAAGACTTCGTCCCGTGTCCGGATG
This sequence comes from Triticum aestivum, assembly GCF_018294505.1. Taxonomy (NCBI): domain Eukaryota; kingdom Viridiplantae; phylum Streptophyta; class Magnoliopsida; order Poales; family Poaceae; genus Triticum; species Triticum aestivum. The sequence continues at coordinate 233,201,599 of NC_057797.1, read as the reverse complement.
GGACTCTACTTGGCGTGGAAGGCAAACTAGGCAATACGGATATGTATATATCCTCCTTTGTAACCGACCTTGTGTAACCCTAGCCCCCTCCGGTGTCTATATAAATCGGAGGGTTTTAGTCCGTAGGACAACATACAATCATACCATAGGCTAGCTTCTAGGGTTTAGCCTCTCCGATCTCGTGGTAGATCAACTCTTGTATTACTCATATTATCAAGAATAATCAAGTAGGACGTAGGGTTTTACCTCCATCAAGAGGGCATGAACCTGGGTAAAACATCATGTCCCCTGCCTCCTGTTACCCTCCGCCTTAGACGCACAGTTCGGGACCCCCTACCCGAGATCCGCCAATTTTGACACCGACAGTGATGCAACAAAGTAGCGTAAGTATTTCCCTTAGTTTTTGAGAACCAAGGTATCAATCCAGTAGGAGACTACACGCGAGTCGCCTAGCACCTGCACAAACAAACAAGAACCTCACAACCAACGCGATAAAGGGGATGTCAATCCCTTCACGGTCACTTATGAATGTGAGATCTGATTGAGATAATAAGATAAATATTTTTTGGTATTTTTGTTGTATAGATTGAAAAGTAAAGATTGCAAAATAAACGAGAAAATAATATGATGTAAAGTAGACCCGGAGGCCATAGGTTTCACTAGTGGCTTCTCTCAAGATAGCATATATTACGGTGGGTGAACAAATTACTGTCGAGCAATTGATAGAAAATCGCATAGTTATGATGATATCTAGGCATGATCATGAACATAGGCATCACGTCCGTGTAAAGTAGACCGAAACAATTCTGCATCTACTACTATTACTCCACACATCGACCGCTATCCAGCATGCACCTAGAGTATTAAGTTCATAAGAACAGAGTAACGCATTAGGCAAGATGACATGATGTAGAGGGATAAACTCAAGCAATATGATATAAACCCCATCTTTTTTATCCTCGATGGCAACAATACAATATGTGCCTTGCCGCCCTTGCTGTCATTGGGAAAGGACACCGCAAGATTGAACCCAAAGCTAAGCACTTATCCCATTGCAAGAAAGATCACTCTAGTATACCAAACTAAACCAATAATTCGAAGAGACTTGGAAACATATCAAATCATGCATATAAGAATTCAGAGAAGAATCAAATATTTTTCATAGATAATCTTAATCATAAACCCACAATTCATCGGATCTCGGCAAACACACCGCAAAAAAGAATTACATCGAATAGATCTCCAAGAACATCGAGGAGAACTTTGTATTGAGATCCAAAGAGAGAGAAGCCATCTAGCTAATAACTATGGACCCGAAGGTCTGTGGTAAACTACTCACACATCATCGGAGAGGCTATGGTGTTGATGTATAAGCCCTCCGTGATCGAATCCCCCTCCGACAGATTGTCGGAAAAGGCCCCCAGATGGGATCTCACGGGTACAGAAGGTTGCGGCAATGGAAAAGTGGTTTCATGGCTCCCTTGGATGTTTCCAGGGTATAAGAGTATAGATAGGCGAAGGAAGTAGGTCGGTGGAGCTAGGAGGGGCCCACGAGGGTGGGGGGCGCGCCGCCCTACCTCGTGGCCGCCTCGTTGCTTCCTTGACGTAGACTCCAAGTCTCCTGGATTGTGTTTGTTCCAAAAAAAAAATCCTCGTGAAGGTTTCATTATGTTTTACGTTTGATATTCCTTTTCTGCGAAACACTGAAATAGGAAAAAAACCAGCAACTGGCACTGGGCCTCCGGTTAATAGGTTAGTCCCAAAAATAATATGAAAGTGCATATTAAAGCCCATTAAACATCCAAAACAGATAATATAATAGCATGGAACAATCAAAAATTATACATACGTTGGAGACGTATCAGCATCCCCAAGCTTAATTCCTGCTCGTCCTCAAGTAAGTAAATGATAAAAACAGAATTTTTGATGTGGAATGCTACCTAACATAATTTTCAATGTAATTTTATTTATTGTGGCATGAATATTCAGATCCAAAAGATTCAAGACAAAAGTTTAATATTGACATAAAAATAATAATACTTCAAGCATACTAACAAAGCAATTATGTCTTCTCAAAATAACATGGCCAAAGAAAGTTATCCCTACAAAATCATATAGTCTGGCTATGCTCTATATTCATCACACAAAATATTTAAATCATGCACAACCCTGATGAAAGCCAATCAATGGTTTCATACTTTTGATGTTCTCAAACTTTTTCAATCTTCACGCAATACATGAGCGTGAGCCATGGATATAGCACTATAGGTGGAATAGAATGGTGGTTGTGGAGAAGACAAAAAGGAGAAGATAGTCTCACATCAACTAGGCATATCAACGGGCTATGGAGATGCCCATCAATAGATATCAATGTGAGTGAGTAGGCATTGCCATGCAACGGATGCACTAGAGCTATAAGTGTATGAAATCTCAACAAAAGAAACTAAGTGGGTGTGCATCCAACTCGCTTGCTCACGAAGACCTAGGGTATTTTTAGGAAGCCCATCATTGGAATATACAAGCCAAGTTCTATAATGAAAAATTCCCACTAGTATATGAAAGTGACAACATAGCAGTCTCTCTATCATGAAGATCATGGTGCTACTTTGATGCACAAGTGTGGAAAAAGGATAGTATCATTGCCCTTCTCTATTTTCCTCCCATTTTTTTGTTGGTCCTTTTTATGGCCTCTTTTTTTAATTTTATTTTCACCCGGAATCTCATCCCGACTTGTGGGGGAATCATAGTCTCCATCATCCTTTCCTCACATGGGACAATGCTCTAATAATGAAGATCATCACACTTTTATTTACTTACAACTCAAGAATTACAACTCGATACTTAGAACAAAATATGACTCTATGTGAATGCCTCCGGTGGTGTACCAGGATATGCAATGCATCAAGAGTGACATGTATGAAAGAATTATGAACGGTGGCTTTGCCACAAATACGATGTCAACTACATGATCATGCAAAGCAATATGACAATGATGAAGCGTGTCATAAATAAACGGAACGGTGGAAATTTGCATGGCAATATATCTCGGAATGGCTATGGAAATGCCATAATAGGTAGGTATGGTGGCTGTTTTGAGGAAGGTATATGGTGGGTTTATGGTACCGACGAAAGTTGCATGGTACTAGAGAGGCTAGCAATGGTGGAAGGGTGAGAGTGTGTATAATCCATGGACTCAACATTAGTCATAAAGAACTCACATACTTATTGCAAAAAACTATTAGTTATCACAAAAAGTACTACGCGCATGCTCCTAGGGGGATAGATTGGTAGGAAACGACCATCGCTCGTCCCCGACCACCACTCATAAGGAAGACAATCAATAAATAAATCATGCTCCGACTTCATCACATAATGGTTCACCATACGTGCATGCTACAGGAATCACAAACTTTAACACAAGTATCTCTCAAATTCACAACTACTCAACTTTGCTTGACTCTAATATTATCATCTTCATATCTCAAAACAATCATCAAGTATCAAACTTCTCATAGTATTCAATGCACTTTATATGAAAGTTTTTATTATACCCGTCCTGGATGCCTATCATATTAGGACTAATTTCTTAACCAAAGCAAATTACCATGCTGTTCTAAAAGACTCTAAAAATAATATAAGTGAAGCACGAGAGATTAATAATTTCTATAAAATAAAACCACCACCGTGCTCTAAAAAGATATAGGTGAAGCACTAGAGCAAAATTATCTAGCTCAAAAGATATAAGTGAAGCACATAGAGTATTATAATAAATTCCGGTTCATGTGTGTCTCTCCCAAAAGGTGTGTAAAGTAAGGATGATTGTGTTAAACTAAAAAGCAAAGACTCAAATCATACAAGAGCTCCAAGCCAAACACATATCATGTGGTGAATAAAAATATAGCCTCAAGTAAAGTTACCGATAGACGAAGACGAAAGTGGGGATGCCTTCCGGGGCATCCCCAAGCTTAGGATTTTGGTTGTCCTTGAATTTTACCTTGGGGTGCCTTTGGCATCCCCAAGCTTAGGCTCTTGCAACTCCTTATTCCAAAATCCATCAAATCTTTACCCAAAAACTTGAAAACTTCACAACACAAAACTCAACAGAAAATCACATGAGCTCCATTAATATAGGAAAACAGACCACCACTTTAAGGTACTGTAATCAACTCATTCTTTATTTATGTTGCTGTTAAACCTACTGTGTTCCAACTTCTCTATGGTTCATACTCTCCGATACTAGCCATAGATTCATCAAAATAAGCAAACAACACACGAAAAACAGAATCTGTCAAAAACAGAACAGTCTGTAGAAATCTGTAGGTTTTGAATACTTGTGTAACTCCAAAAATCCTTAGAAATTAGGACATCCTAAATAATTTTTATATTGATCTACTTCAATTGGAATCAGTATTTTATCGCTCTCTGGTAGAAAATGAAAATTGTTCTCGTGAGCGCATACTTTCTGTTTTTTTTCAGAAAAATTAAATAACAATCACCCAAGAAGATCCTAAAGGCTTTACTTGGCACAAACACTAACTAAAACATAAAAACACAAACATAAAAGAGGATAGATGATTTATTTATTACTAAACAGTAACAAAAAGCAAGGAACAAAAATAAATTTGGGTTGCCTCCCAACAAGGGCTATCGTTTAACGCCCTAGCTAGGCATAAAAACAAGGATAGATCTAGGTTCTATCATCTTTGGTATGCAATCCATAAGTGGCTCTAATAATAGATTCATAAGGTAATTTAATTTTCTTTATAGGAAAGTGTTCCATGCCTTTCCTTAACGGAAATTGGAATCTAATATTTCCTTCTTTCATGTCAATAATTGCACCAATCGTTCTAAGGGAAGGTCTACCAAGAATAATAGGACATGTAGGATTGCAATCTATATCGAGAACAATGAAATCTACAGGCACGTAATTCCTATTTGCAACAATACTAACATCATTAATCCTTCCCATATGTTTCTTAATGGTGGAATCCACAAGATGGAAATTTAAAGAACAATCATCAAATTCACAAAAACCTAACACATCACACAAAGTTTTTGGAATCGTGGAAACACTAGCACCCAAATCACATAAAGCATAGAATTCGTGATCTTTGATCTTAATTTTAATAGTAGGTTCCCACTCATCATAAAGTTTTCTAGGGATAGAAACTTCTAGTTCAAGCTTTTCTTTATGGGATTGCATTAAAGCATCAACGATATGTTTAGTAAAAGCTTTGTTTTGATCATAAGCATGAGGAGAATTTAGCACGGATTGCAACAAGTAAATACAATCTATCAAACAACAATTATCATAATTAAATTCCTTGAAATCCAAAATAGTGGGTTCATTGCTATGTAAAGTTTTGACCTCTTCAATCCCATTTTTATTAATTTTTGCATCAAGATCAAAAAACTTTGAATCATTGGGATGACTTTTAACTAAAGTTGACTCATCTCCAGTCCCATATTTATAAAGATTCATATTGGCAAACAAAGACTTAATAGGAGACACACCAATTACTTTTAGATCTTCATCATTATTATCATGGAAACTAGAAGAACACGCTTTTACAAAGCAATCTTTTTTAGCACGCATCCTAGCGGTTCTTTCTTTGCACTCATGAATGGAAATTCTCATGGCTTTGAGAGACTCATTGATATCATGCTTAGGTCGAATAGATCTAAGTCTCAAAGAATCAGCATCAAGAGAAATTCTATCCACGTTCCTAGCCAACTCATCAATCTTAAGCAATTTTTCTTTGATCAAAGCATTGAAATTCTTTTGCGAATTCATAATACTAGTCTCAAAATCAGAGGGCATCTTATTAAAATTTCCACAAGAGTTGTTGTAGGAATTACCATAATTATTAGAGGAGTTACTAGGAAACGGCCTAGGATTAAAATTTCCTCTATACGCGTTGTTACCAAAATTGGTCCTACCAACAAAATTCACATCCATAGATTCATTATTATTCTCAATCAAAGTGGACAAAGGAATGTCATTAGGATTAGAAGAAACACTCTTATTAGCAAACAACTTCATAAGTTCATCCATCTTTCCTCTCAAAACATTAATCTCTTCTATTGCATGAACTTTTTTACTAGTAGATCTTTCGGTGTGCCATTGAGAATAATTAACCATAATATTATCTAGGAGTTTAGTAGCTTCTCCTAAAGTGATTTCCATAAAAGTGCCTCCCGCAGCCGAATCTAAAAGATTTCTAGAAGCAAAATTCAATCCAGCATAAAAATGCTGTATAATCATCCATAAATTCAAACCATGTGTAGGGCAATTACGCATCATTAATTTCATCCTCTCCCAAGCTTGTGCAACATGCTCATGATCAAGTTGCTTAAAATTCATAATATCGTTTCTAAGAGAGATGATCTTAGCAAGAGGAAAATACTTAGAGATAAAAGCATCTTTGCACTTATTCCATGAATCAATACTATTTTTAGGCAAAGAAGAGAACCAAGTTTTAGCACGATCTCTAAGAAAAAAACGGAAATAGCTTCGATTTAACAATATCATTATCCACATCTTTCTTCTTTTGAATATCACATAAATCAACAAAGCTGTTTAGATGGGTAGCGACATCTTCACTAGGAAGGCCAGCAAATTGATCTTTCATGACAAGATTCGGCAAAGCAGTATTAATTTCACAAGATTCAGCATCGGTAAGAGGAGCAATCGGAGTGCTAATAAAATCATTGTTGTTGGTATTGAATAAGTCACATAATTTAGTATTATCTTGAGCCATCGTGACAAACAATCAATCCAACACACAATCACACAAGAGGCAAGCGAAAGAAGGCGAATGAAAAAGGGCAAATGGAAAAGAAGCGAATTAAACGAAAAGGTGAAGTGGGGGAGAGGAAAACGAGAGGAAAATGGCAAATAATGTAATGTGAGGGATATGAGTTTGTGATGGGTACTTGGTATGTCTTGACTTGAGTGTAGATCTCCCTGGCAACGGCGCCAGAAATCCTTCTTGCTACCTCTTGAGCATGCGTTGGTTTTCCCTTGAAGAGGAAAGGGTGATGCAGCAGAGTAGCGTAAGTATTTCCCTCAGTTTTTGAGAACCAAGGTATCAATCCTGTAGGAGACTACACGCAAGTCGCCTATTACGTGCACAAACAAACAAGAACCTCGCAACCAACGCGATAAAGGGGTTGTCAATCCCTTGATGGTCACTTACGAAGTGAGATCTGATAGAGATAATAAGATAAATATTCTTGGTATTTTTTGTTGTATAGATTAAAAAGTAAAGATTGCAAAATAAACGGCGATAGAAATAGCTAGTTGACGGGAAAATAATATGATGTAAAGTAGACCCGGGGGCCATAGGTTTCACTAGTGGGTTCTCTCTAGATAGCATATATTACGGTGGGTGAACAAATTACTGCCGAGCAATTGATAGAAAAGCGCATAGTTATGATGATATCTAGGCATGACCATGAACATAGGCATCACGTCCGTGTCAAGTAGACCGAAACGATTCTACATCTACTACTATTACTCCACACATCGACCGCTATCCAGCATGCATCTAGAGTATTAAGTTCATAAGAACAGAGTAATGCATTAGGAAAGATGACATGATGTAGGGGGATAAACTCAAGAAATATGATATAAACCCCATCTTTTTATCCTCGATGGGAACAATACAATATGTGCCTTGCTGCCCTTGCTATCACTGGGAAAGGACACCACAAGATTGAACCCAAAGCTAAGCACTTCTCCTGTTGCAAGAAAGATCAATCTAGTAGACCAAACTAAACCAATAATTCGAAGAGACTTGCAAAGATATCAAATCAGGCATATAAGAATTCAGAGAAGAATCAAATATTGTTCATAGATAATCTTAGTCATAAACCCACAATTCATCGGATCTCGGCAAACACACTGCAAAAAGAATTACATTGAATAGATCTCCAACAACATCAAGGAGAACTTTGTATTGAAATCCAAAGAGAGAGAAGAAGCCATCTAGCTAATAACTATGGACCCGAAGGTCTGTGGTAAACTACTCACACATCATCGGAGAGGCTATGGTGTTGATGTAGAAGCCCTCCATGATCGAATCCCCCTCCGGCAGATCGCCGGAAAAGGCCCCCAGATGGGATTTCACGGGTACAGAAGGTTGCGGCAGTGGAAAAGTGGTTTCGTGGCTCCCCTGGATGTTTTCATGGTATAAGAGTATATATAGGCAAAGGAAGTAGGTCGGTGGAGCTACGAGGGGCCCACAAGGGTGGGGGGCGCGCCGCCCTACCTCGTGGCCACCTCGTTGCTTCCTTGACGTAGACTCCAAGTCTCCTGGATTGCATTTGTTCCAAAAAAATCCTCGTGAAGGTTTCGTTCCGTTTGGATTCCATTTGATATTCCTTTTCTGCGAAACACTGAAATAGGCAAAAAATACAACAACTGACACTGGGCCTCCGGTTAATAGGCTAGTCCCAAAAATAATATAAAAGTGCATATTAAAGCCCATTAAACATCAAAAACAGATAATATAATAGCATGGAACAATAAAAAAATTATAAATATGTTGGAGACATATCACTATGTCACATAAACCATGATAATAGTGATATCCTATTTTAACTAAGACAACAGACATGCCAACAACAGGTCTATGTTTATCCTTTTTTATCATGTTTGGCAATTCTAGTAGCTTCTTCGCAGAAGTAAATAACATGCCCATCCATATCTTCTTCCAAGAGTTCTTTAACCATAACAATACTAGGTTCTACTTTGATTTGTTCATCAGGTTTAGGTGTTCTAATATAGGTTTTGTTAACCATAGTTGAAACTTTAGCATGTTCCTTTATCCTATCAGGGAAAGGTGGTTTCTCAATATAAGCAGAAGGAACAACTGGATCAACATTATAAATTATGGTTTCTTCCTTAATTGGTATCGGTTATTTAATTTCTTCTTTAATAGGTGGGTGATGTTTAAACCACTTCTCTTTAGGGAGATCAACATGAGTAGAAAATGATTCACAAAAGGAGGCTACTATCTCAGAGTCAAGTCCATATTTAGTGCTAAACTTTTGAAAAGCATCGGTATTCATAAAAGATTTAACACAATCATACTTAAGTTTAATACTTGACTCTTTACCTTCATCGAGTTTCCAATCTTCAGAGTTGCGTTTAATTCTTTCTAAAAGATCCCACCGGAATTCAATAGTCTTCTTCATAAAAGAACCAACACAAGAAGTATCAAGCATGGTTTGATCATTATGAGAAAGCCAAGCATAAAAATTCTGGATAGTAATTTCTCTTGAGAGCTCATGATTGGGGCATGAGTGTAACATTGACTTAAGCCTCCCCCAAGCTAGAGAGATACTTTCTCCTTCACGAGGCCAAAAATTATATATGTACTTTCGATCACGATGAACTAGATGCATAGGATAATTTTTTTGGCGGAACTCCAATTTCAAATGATTCCAATTCCAAGATCCAATATCATCGCATACCCTATACCATGCCAATGCTTTTCCCTTCAAAGATAAAGGGAAAACCTTTTCCATAACTTCATCCCCGGGTAAACCTGCAAGCTTGAACAATCCACAAATTTGTTCTACATATATCAAGTGCATATCAGGATGTTCGGTTTTGTCGGTGCAATAGACCCTGGGTCCGTTGCCCAAACTGTGCACAAGCGCGGGAGCAAGATTGAAGCACCAGCCCAAGTCAGAGATCAAGGGACCAAGAGATTTCAAAAACCAGCATGCAGTTCAGAGGGACCAAGATCAAGCCAGAAGAGCAATGTATCAGCAAGAGAAGGGCCTCCCCCGCCGGGCAGGCGAGCCCAGCAAGAGGCAAGGCCACCACTAGAAGCAGGCGACCAAGACACCACGGCAAGGTTTGCCGGGGCTCGCGGGGGTAGAACCACCCCACCAATCACTCAAGCGTGACCCACATCGTCAATCAGTGCGGTGTCAAGCCGCAAGATGATTAAGTGACAGCCATTCGCCACATGGCAATCATTTTGTACAGAAGAAACCCACAAGTGACACCCGTCCTATGACGTGTCAAAAGAACCAGCGTGGAGCTAGCAAGATAGCCCGACAAGCCTTGCGGGGCAACTAGTGATGTGACACTAAGCGGTGCATTTAATGCACCCTGTCAGCCCATAGAGTTAGGTATGATAGAACTGTTTGCTATCATATCAGCGGACAATGACTATTTTTCCATTGTGGTGACCCCTTAATCTATAAAAGGAGGCACATGGCACCCGTAGGAGGGGTTAGAAGGTTAGAAAGTTGACCAACCCATACACGCGTAGTCGCTGCCACCCATAGGCAACCCCTATCGAGCAAGTGTACTACGCCTCACCACCTCCATTCCACCATCAATCCACCAAAGTAGGAGTAGGGTTTTGTGCCTCACGGCAACCTGAACCTGGGTAAATTGCTTTTGTGATCTCTGCCGTGCTGCCGTGCGCTAGTCTGCTCTTTGTGCAACGCAACGTCCCCCTGCCGAACCAGCAAGGGGCCTCCTGGTCCCATATAGGTAGCCGTGGATATCCCGCGACATCTTTGGTGCACCAGGTAGGGGGCTCGCTTGCACAAACCTGAAAGCGTGCGCAACGCGTCATCTTCATCACCATCTTCGTCTTTGACAATGCCCATGACCATGGCGCCTAAGAAGAAGAAGTCTGGCCCTTCAGCCCATCCGTCCAGCTCAAAAGCTCCATCGCGCGCGGTCTCTAGTGCCTTGGAGGATGCGGGGATGCGCGAGGACGTGAACACTGCTAGGGCACAATTGGAGCAGGTGGGGCCATCGCTTCTCCCCCAGCGGCCGACATGGGTGACTGTGTCTTGGACAAGGGGGTACTCGCCACGTCGTCTCCCGACCAACTAGATCGGGCTGAGGACCCCCATGGCGGTTCACTTATGGGCCACTTCGGGAGCCCATGCCGCATACGAGGAGGATTCCACATGACTTGGCACCCAAGACAAGGACTCCTCAAAACCCTTGTCCTCTGGTGTGTTATATAAACCGAGGCCAGGCTAGTCAATAGATCATCTCATATTCATTACTACAATCTCGTGGTAGATGTACTATGTACTATCCTCATATCAATACAATCAAAAGCATGACGTAGGGTATTATCTCTTTAAGAGAGCCCGAACCTGGGTAAAATCCTATGTCCATGTTACCATCGGTCCAAGCCGCCTAGCTTAGGACCCCTACGACGAGATATGCCGGATATAGAACTGACATTGGTGCTTTCATTGAGAGCCTGCTGGCAGTCCCCACGGTGTGAAGGGAATTTGGATCGTCTCTGGCGCGATCTACGCATCGGAGCCGAGCTTCATGGTCGATGTCGGCATCTTTGTCGCTAGCTCGACTGGTCACCTCGGCTGGACCAAGAACCGCGCTCAATTTCAGATCATCAAGATCAGACGGATACTTTCATCATCATCATCTCAAATCTCAACCGAGACCATGGAAAAGTCGTCCATGGAGCCTGGGGCTCATCATCAACATTTCCCTCGAGCGATCGCATAGTTTTTCTATACAATAGACTTGTTTTCGCTGCCAGCGTCTCCTCGGAAGTCGATTTGACGAACTGATATGTCTCCAACGTATCTATAATTTTTGATTGTTCCATGCTATTATATTATTTGTTTTGGATGTTTAATGGGCTTTAATATGCAATTTTATATTATTTTTGGGACTAACCTATTAACCGGAGGCCCAGTGCCAGTTGCTATTTTTTGCCTATTTCAATGTTTCGCAGAAAAGGAATATCAAATGGAATGAAACCTTCGCGAGGATCTTTTTTGGAACAAACGCAATCTAGGAGACTTGGAGTGGACGTCAAGGAAGCAACAAGGCGGCCACGTGGTAGGGCGGCGCGCCCCCACCCTCGTGGGCCCCTCGTAGCTCCACCAACCTAGTTCTTTCGCCTATATATACTCTTATACCCTGGAAACTTCCAGGGGACCCACGAAACCACTTTTCCACCACCGCACCCTTCTGTACCCATGAGATCCCATCTTGGGGCCTTTTTTGGTGATCTGCCGGAGGGGGATTCGATCACAGAGGGCTTCTACATCAACACCATAGGCTCTCCGATGATGTGTGAGTAGTTTACCACAGACCTTCGGGTCCATAGTTATTAGCTAGATGGCTTCTTCTCTCTCTTTGGATCTCAATACAAAGTTCTACTTGATGTTCTTGGAGATCTATTCAATGTAATTCTTTTTGCGGTGTGTTTGCTGAGATCCTATGAATTGTGGGTTTATGATTAAGATTATCTATGAACAATATTTGATTCTTCTCTGAATTCTTATATGCATGATTTTATATCTTTGCAAGTCTCTTCGAATTATCGGTTTAGTTTGGCCTACTAGATTGATCTTTCTTGCAATGGGAGAAGTGCTTAGCTTTGGGTTCAATCTTGCGGTGTCCTTTCCCAGTGACAATAGGGGCAGCAAGGCACATATTTTATTGTTGCCATCGAGGATAAAAAGATGGGGTTTATATCAAATTGCTTGAGTTTATCCCTCTACATCATGTCATCTTGCCTAATGCGTTACTCTGTTCTTATGAACTTAATACTCTAGATGCATGCTGGATAGCGGTCGATGTGTGGAGTAATAGTAGTAGATGCAGAATCGTTTTGGTCTACTTGACACGGACGTGATGCCTATGTTCATGATCATGCCTAGATATCATCATAACTATGCGCTTTTCTATCAATTGCTCAGCAGTAATTTGTTCACCCACCGTAATATATGCTATCTTGAGAGAAGCCACTAGTGAAACCTATGCCCCCTAGGTCTACTTTACATCATATTATTTTCCCGTCAACTAGCTATTTCTGTCGCCGTTTATTTTGCAATCTTTACTTTTGAATCTATACTACAAAAATACCAAAAAATATTTATCTTATTATCTCTATCCGATCTCACTTTTGTAGGTGGCCATGAAGGGATTGACAACCCCTTTATCGCGTTGGTTGCGAGGTTCTTGTTTGTTTGTGTAGGTACTAGGCGACTTGCGTGTAGTCTCCTACTGGATTGATACCTTGGTTCTCAATAACTGAGGGAAATACTTACACTACTTTGCCGCATCACCCTTTCCTCTTCAAGGGAAAACCAACGCATGCTCAAGAGGTAGCAAGAAGGATTTCTGGCACCGTTGCCGGGGAGATCTACACTCAACTCAAGACATACCAAGTACCCATCACAAACTCTTATCCCTCGCATTACATTATTTGCCATTTGCCTCTCGTTTTCCTCTCCCCCACTTCATCTTTGCCATTTTATTCACCTCTTTTCCGTTCGCCCTTTTTCCATTCGCCTTCTTCGCTTGCCTCTTGTGTGATTGTGTGTTGGATTGATTGTTTGTCATGATGGCTCAAGATAATACTAAATTATGTGACTTCTCCAATACCAACAACAATGATTTTATTAGCACTCTGATTGCTCCTCTTACCGATGATGAATCTTGTGAAATTAATACTGCTTTGCTGAATCTTGTCATGAAAGATCAATTTGCTGGCCTTCCTAGTGAAGATGCTGCTACCCATCTAAACAACTTTGTTGATTTATGTGATATTCAAAAGAAGAAAGATGTGGACAATGATATTATTAAATCGAAGCTATTTCCGTTTTCGCTTAGAGATCATGCTAAAACTTGGTTCTCTTCTTTGCCTAAAAATAGTATTGATTCATGGAATAAGTGCAAAGATGCTTTTATCTCTAAGTATTTTCCTCCCGCTAAGATTATCTCTCTTAGAAACGATATTATGAATTTTAAGCAACTTGATCATGAGCATGTTGCAGAAGCTTGGGAGAGGATGAAATTAATGATACGTAATTTCCCTACACATGGTTTGAATTTATGGATGATTATACATAATTTTTATAATGGATTGAATTTTGTGTCTAGAAATCTTTTAGATTTGGCCGCGGGAGGCACTTCTATGGAAATCACTTTAGGATAAGCTACTAAACTCCTAGATAATATTATGGTTAATTATTCTCAATGGCACACCGAAAGATCTACTAGTAAAATAGTTCATGCGATAGAAGAGATTAATGTTTTGAGTGGAAAGACGGATAAACTTATGAAGTTGTTTGCTAATAAGAGTGTTTCTTCTGATCCTAAAGATATGCCTTTGTCCACTTTGATTGAGAATAATAATGAATCTATGGATGTGAATTTTGTTGGTAGGAACAATTTTGGTAACAACGCATATAGAGGATATTTTAATCCTAGGCCGTTTCCTAGTAATTCCTCTAATAATAGTGGTAATTCCTACAACAAATCTTATGGAAATTTTAATAATATGCCCTCTGATTTTGAGACTAGTGTTAAAGAATTTATGAATTTGCAAAAGAACTTCAGTGCTTTGATTGAAGAAAATTTGCTTAAGATTGATGAGTTGGCTAGGAACATGGATAGAATTTCTCTTGATGTTTATTCTTTGAAACTTAGATCTATTCCACCTAAGAATGATGTCAATGAGTCTCCCAAAGCCATGAGAATTTCCATTCATGAGTGCAAAGAAAGAACCGGTAGGATGCGTGCTAAAAAAGATTGCTTTGTAAAAGCGTGTTCTTCTAGTTTCCATGATAATAATGATGAAGATCTAAAAGTAATTGGTGTGTCTCCTATTAAGTCTTTGTTTGCCAATATGAATCTTTATAAAGATGGGACTGGAGATGAGTCAACTTTAGTTAAAAGTCATCCCAATGATTCAAAGTTTTTTGATCTTGATGCAAAAATTAATAAAAGTGGGATTGAAGAGGTCAAAACTTTACATAGCAATGAACCCACTATTTTGCATTTCAAGGAATTTAATTATCATAATTGCTCTTTGATAGATTGTATTTCCTTGTTGCAATCCATGCTAAATTCTCCTCATGAGTATGATCAAAATAAAGCTTTTACTAAACATATCGTTGGTGCTTTAATGCAATCCCATGAAGAAAAGCTTGAACTAGAAGTTTTTATTCCTAGAAAACTTCATGATGAGTGGGAACCTACTATTAAAATTAAGATTAAAGATCATGAATGCTATGCTTTATGTGATTTGGGTGCTAGTGTTTCCACGATTCCAAAAACTTTGTGTGATGTGTTAGGTTTCCGTGAATTTGATGATTGTTCTTTAAATTTGCATCTTGCGGATTCCACCATTAAGAAACCTATGGGAAGGATTAATGATGTTATTATTGTTACAAATAGGAATTATGTGCCCGTAGATTTCATTGTTCTTGATATAGATTGCAATCCTACATGTCCTATTATTCTTGGTAGACCTTTTCTTAGAACGATTGGTCTAATTATTGACATGAAAGAAGGAAATATTAGATTCCAATTTCCATTAAGGAAAGGCATGGAACACTTTCCTAGAAAGAAAATTAAATTACCTTATGAATCTATTATGAGAGCCACTTATGGATTGCATAGCAAAGATGACAATACCTATATCTATCCTTGTTTTTATGCCTATCTAGGGGCGTTAAACGATAGCGCTTGTTGGGAGGCAACCCAATTTTAGTTTTGTTCCTTGTTCTTTGTTCCTGTTTAGTAATAAATAAATCATCTATCTTCTGTTATGATTGTGTTTTTTATGTTTTAATTAGTATGTGTGCCAAGTAATGCCTTAGGATCTTCTTGGGTGATTGTTATTTGATCTTGTTGAAAAAAACAGAAACTATGCTCTCACAAGAATAATTTTCATTTTTACCAGAGAGCGATAAAAAACTGATTCCAACTGCAGTAGATCAATATACAAGTTATTTAGGATGTCCTTATTTCTTAGGATTTTTGGAGCTACAGAAGTATTCGAAACCTACAAATTGCTACAGATTGTTCTGTTTTTGACATATTCTGTTTTTCATGTGTTGTTTGCTTATTTTAATGAATAAATGGCTAGTATCGGGGGGTATGAACCATAGAGAAGTTGGAATACATTAGGTTTAACACCAATATAAATAAATAATGATTTGATTACAGTACCTTAAAGTGGTGGTTTGTTTTCTTATACTAACGGAGCTCATGAAATTCTCTGTTGAGTTTTGTGTTGTGAAGTTTTCAAGTTTTTGGATAAAGATTTGATGGATTTTGGAATAAGGAGTGTCAAGAGCCTAAGCTTGGGGATGCCCAAGGCACCACAAGGTAAAATTCACGGACAACCAAAAGCCTAAGCTTGGGGATGCTCCGGAAGGCATCCCCTCTTTCGTCTTCGTCTATCGGTAACTTCACTTGAGGCTATATTTTTACTCACCACATGATATGTGTTTTGTGTAGAGTATCTTGTATGATTTGAGTCTTTGCTTTTTAGTTTACCACAATAATCCTTGCTATACACACCTTTTTGGAAAGACACACATGACTCAGAATGTATTAGAATACTCTATGTGCTTCACTTATATCTTTTGAGCTAGATAATTTTGCTCTAGTGCTTCACTTATATCTTTTTAGAGCACGGTGGTGGTTTTATTTTATAGAAATTCTTGATCTCTCATGCTTCACTTATATTATTTTGAGAGTCTTTTAGGATAGCATGGTAATTTGCTTTGGTTAAGAAGTTAGTCCTAATATGATAGACATCCAAGATGGGTATAATAAAAACTTTCATATAAAGTGCATTGAATACTATGAGAAGTATGATACTTGATGATTTTTTTGAGATATGAAGATGGTAATATTAGAGTCATGCTAGTTGAGTAGTTGTGCATTTGAGATATACTTGTGTTAAAGTTTGTGATTCCCGTAGCATGCACGTATGGTGAACCGTTATGTGATGAAGTCGGAGCATGATTTATTTATTGATTGTCTTCCTTATGAGTGGCGGTCGGGGACGAGCGATGGTCTTTTCCTACCAATCTATCCCCTAGGAGCATGCGCGTAGTACTTTGTTTCAATAACTAATAGATTTGTGCAATAAGTATGTGAGTTCTTTATGACTAATGTTGAGTACATGGGTTATACGCACTCTTACCCTTCCACCATTGCTAGCCTCTCTAGTACCACACAACTTTCGCCGGTACCATAAACCCACCATATACCTTCCTCAAAACAACCACCATACCTACCTATTATGGCATTTCCATAGCCATTCCGAGATATATTGCCAGGCAACTTTCCACCGTTCCGTTTATTTATGACACGCTTCATCATTGTCATATTGCTTTGCATGATCATGTAGTTGACATCATATTTGTGGCAAAGCCATCGTTCATAATTCTTTCATACATGTCACTCTTGATTCATTGATATCCCGGTACACCGTCGGAGGCATTCACAAATGGTCATATTTTTTTTCTAAGTATCGAGTTGTAATTCTTGAGTTGTAAGTAAATAAAAGTGTGATGATCTTCATTATTAGAGCATTGTCCCATGTGAGGAAAGGATGATGGGGACTATGATTCCCCCACAAGTTGGAATGAGATTCCAGACAAAAAAGCCCATAAAAAAGGGGAGAAAAAAGGCCCAACAAAAAAATGAGAGAAAAAGAGAGAAGGGGCAATGCTACTACCCTTTTTCCACACTTGTGCTTCAAAGTAGCACCATGATCTTCATGAAGAGAGTCTCCTATGTTGTCACTTTCATATACTAGTGGGAATTTTTCATTATAGAACTAGGCTTGTATATTCAATGATGGGCTTCCTCAAAATGCCCTAGGTCTTCGTGAGCAAGCGAGTTGGATGCACACCACTTAGTTTCTTTTGTTGAGCTTTCATACACTTATAGCTCTAGTGCATCCGTTGCATGGCAATCCCTACTCACTCACATTGATATCTATTGATGGGCATCTCCATAGCCCGTTGATACGCCTAGTTGATGTGAGACTATCTTCTCCTTTTTGCCTTCTCCACAACCACCATTCTATTCCACATATAGTGCTATATACATGGTTCACGCTCATGTATTGCGTGAAGATTGAAAAAGTTTGAGAACATCAAAAGTATGAAAAAATTGTTTGGCTTGTCATCGGAGTTGTGCATGATTTAAATATTTTGTGTGATGAAGATAGAGCATAGCCAGACTATATGATTTTGTGGGGATAACTTTCTTTGGCCATGTTATTTTGAGAAGACATAATTACTTTGTTAGTATGCTTGAATTATTTTTATTTTTATGTCAATATTAAACTTTTGTCTTGAAACATTCAGATCTGAATATTCATGCCACAATAAAGAAAATTACATTGAAAATTATGTTAGGTAGCATTCCACATCAAAAAAATTGTTTTTATCATTTACCTACTCGAGGACGAGCATGAATTAAGCTTGGGGATGCTGAGACGTCACCAATGTATCTATAATTTTTGATTGTTCCATTCTATTATATTATCTATTTTGTATGTTTAATGAGATTTAATATGCACTTTTATATTATTTTTGGGACTAACCTATTAACCGGAGGCCCAGTGACAGTTGCTATTTTGTGCCTATTTCAGTGTTTCGCTAAATAGGAATATCAAACGGAATCCAAACAGAATGAAACCTTCGCAAGGACCTTTTTTGGAAAAAACGCAATCCAAGAGACTTGGAGTGGACGTCAAGGAAGCAACGAGGCTGCCACGAGGTAGGGCGGCGCGCCCCCACCCTCGTGGGCCCCTCGTAGCTCCACCGACCTGCTTCTTTCACCTATATATACTCTTATACCCTGAAAACATCTAGGGGAGCCACGAAACCACCTTTCCACCGCCACAACCCTATGTACCCGTGAGATCCCATCTGGGGGCCTTTTTCGGCGATCTGCCGGAGGGGGATTTGATCACGGAGGGCTTCTACATCAACTCTATAGCCTCTCCGATGATGTGTGAGTAGTTTACCACAGACCTTCGGGTCCATAGTTATTAGCTAGATGGCTTCTTCTCTCTCTTTGTACCTCAATACAAAGTTCTCCTCGATGTTCTTGGAGATCTATTCGATGTAATTCTTTTTGCGGTGTGTTTGCCGAGATCCGATGAATTGTGGGTTTATGATTAAGATTATCTATGAACAATATTTGATTCTTCTCTGAATTCTTATATGCATGATTTGATATCTTTGCAAGTCTCTTCGAATTATCGGTCAGTTTGGCCTACTAGATTGTTATTTTTTGCAATGGGAGAAGTGCTTAGCTTTGGGTTCAATCTTGCGGTGTCTTTTCCCAGTGACAGTAGGGGCATCAAGCCACGTATTGTATTGTTGCCATCGAGGATAAAAAGATGAGGTTTATATCATATTGCCTGAGTTTATCCCCCTACATCATGTCATCTTGCGTAATGCGCCACTCTGTTTTTATGAACTTAATACTCTAGATGCATGCTGGATAGTGGTCGATGTGTGGAGTAATAGTAGTAGATGCAGAATCGTTTCGGTCTACTTGACACGGACGTGATGCCCATGTTCATGATCATGCCTAGATATCATCATAACTATGCGCTTTTCTATCAATTGCTCGACAGTAATTTGTTCACCCATCATAATGTATGCTATCTTGAGAGAAGGCACTAGTGAAACCTATGGCCCCCGGGTCTACTTTACATCATATTATTTTGCCGTCAACTAGCTTTTCTGTCGCCGTTTATTTTGCAATCTTTACTTTTCAATCTATACAACAAAAATACCAAAAATATTTATCTTATTATCTCTATCAGATCTTATTTTCGTAAGTGACCGTGAAGGGATTGACAACCCCTTTATCACGTTGGTTGCGAGGTTCTTGTTTGTTTGTGTAGGTACTAGGCGAATTGCGTGTAGTCTCCTTCTGGATTGATACATTGGTTCTCAAAAACTGAGGGAAATACTTACACTACTTTGCTGCATCACCCTTTCTTTTTTAAAGGAAACCAACACATGATCAAGAGGTATCACGAACCCTTTGGTGGAATTGTGCGGAATTGAGTATACAACAACCCTGTAAAATTTCGTTGCCTTCCGATGGTGGAATCTCCGGCGATCTATAATATACCGGAGGCCTGTCGAGTCTGGACGGGAATCTGGACGAGTTTTTGGCGTGGTCTCTAGATCCCAGCTCGGAGATTATTTCGGAAATCGACCCTTCATCTTCAGCGGAATTTCCATATCTACCACCTCTCAAAATTTCAGCTCGATCCGGCCATTCAAACTCCGGGAACCTTCCGATTAGTGCATCACTTTTTGGATCCGTTTTCTGCGCGAATATGAATCCGACCTGAGTTCATCTTTCTGGATGAACGGGATATTGGACAACCTTTTTGGAAGAATATCTTTCTAGGGTATTGTGCATTGTTTTTAAAGACGTGCCCATAAAATTTTAAGCCTTCTATGAGGTATTCTTCACCATCACGCTGCTGTCAAACCAGTCAGGAAAAATTGCTCCATGGCTGCCGACCTCCGCTAGACACATTGTCGCTTTGTTGAGCCGAGCTCAACTTCTTTGGATCATCATCTCGGCAAGCCGAACAAGAGTTCAGCATCGCGACAGATAAATCATCACCAACATCGCTGCCCCATGGATTACACGGAGCGGGCACACCGGCATCGTCGCACGGTCACTTCATCAAGCCAACATTGACCGCGTCACAAGTCACGAACTTCGTTTGCATGGCCATATTGTTGCTTCTTCAAGCCAATGCCCATCATGCCAAACTGCTTCAACACATCGGCTGACATGGCAACTGCAACGTCTCCTTACCGAGCCGCTCCGTCACCTCGGCTAGACCGGGGGCTTTGCCATCTCTTCATCAACCTACTCTGGAGACTTTGGCGTCACTAGCCGACCAACTTCGTCACATTAGCTGGACCGGGGGCTTTTCCTCGGCGAGCCAATCTTTGCCAGCATCGCCATGCCATCGCTTCAGCGCCCATCAGGCAATGGGTGTGTGGATCGAGTCCCAAATTTGGGAGTAACCTTTCCTCAGATTGCTACAACAAATAAACCAGGTGCTAGTAATCCTAGTATTTTTTTCTTACTTGGGTTTAATTTTTCTGAGGAATTATTACTCTGGTTTGTTCCATCATCTGTACACAGGTCTGTTAAGTGATGGCCGCATTAATGATGGTTGCGTGATGGTTCGGTCAGTTTCCCGTCCACAGTTCGGCGAACGCCTCATCGGGGACTCGGGCCGCCCTATGAATACATGCTTTGTCACGCCAGTGCCCTACACCGACATTGGCTCTGAAGCCAGGCCACATCTCTTTAAAAAAATTATTTTGAGTAAATTAATTATGTGAGGTTTTTCTTCTATATTTATATTATTATTTTTTGGACTACACTATTTTACATGTGTAGGTAATCGACTTCGACTGCGTCACGTGGTCACTTCGGCAAGCCAACGCCGTCGTCCCAATCGGCGTAAATCGGCTCGCGTGATGACCTTGTTGGTCGAATTGCCATACCGACATGTTCGGTTGCCTCAGGGACTTCGGCATCGCTGAGAGAGCTCTACCTCATCGAGTGTTCGGCACACAGGCCATATTTCTTTCATTACTCGCTTTGCATAAATTATTAATTATGCAACGATTTTTTAATTTATTATTATTACTATTATCTTCGGCTTGCACTATTTTCTGTGCACAGGTAAATGATCCGGGTTGGGCAGCGCTGTCACATCGGTGTACCAACGTACCATGCCACCTCGGCTGGACCGGTGACTTCATCATCACTTCATTAAACCACTCCGGGGACTTCTGCGTCATACTGTCGGCCTGCTCCCTCGCCTCGGTCGGACTGGGGGTTCCACCTCTCCACATTGGCCATGCTATGTCACCACTTCGGAATGCCGAGCTCTTTGCTCCGCCACCACGGGACCGGCTTGGTGGCTGGGACCTCATCCCGCCGTAAGCTCGGGCCACGCATCGACACCGAGCTCATTAACCAGCTAAGTCACTTCCATGCTTAGTTTTTTTAATTCTTGTTCGGTTCGACCAAACATTATATTTAGGCGAAAATATGTTGATAAAAAATGAGGTTCTTAAAAACCACTTTTCTTTACCCGTGTTAACTGGGGCTCTTAAATTTATATGAGCCATTTTATAATAACTGTTCTTCTTCTAAGTCATTGCAAAGTCTTTTTCTACCGCTCCTTTCTCAAGTCGAGTGTGTGGTCAACAACCGGATAGCCAGTTTTGTCTCTAATGCCGCTCGAGTTTAGTTCTCTAAACTGGCTTAACGAGCAATACTCCGCCTTCAGGATAGGAGGTTGCAGCCGTAGGCTGACCTGCTTGAAGTCTTGAGATCGGCTGTGTCATATTAATGCAAGACAAAAGCACAAAAGTAAGACCAATTTTCGGATTGGCACCAAATGACTAGATTTAGTTCAGGCGTAAAGTTTTACTTACATTTTTTGGTTTTCCAAGCCTATGGCACTTTTAAACTATTTGTGTGTTTCTAGCACAAGTCTCGTAGTGCAATGCTGGACACCTTTAGAGATTCGGCAAAAAACATTCTCGGATATTGCTATATATGCATCAGTTTCGAATTGTGTCTTCGGTCAACAGTTTGGTTGCCCGGCTCCTGTGCTTGCCTCCTATGTCCTGCTTTGTTCGGCTAGGTGTGCAATGCAAGAACCACTGCGATTTTGCTTCCAGCTCAAATGGTTAAGCACCTTAGTGGAGAAAGCCGAAAACTGACTGTCACAATGGGCGTAAACTGGTCAGCGATCCGATGACTGTGTCAAACTATAGGTCGATACCGATTACCCCATGATAAACGATGGGCCTTTCATAACATTGGCCGAAGTGTTAACGGCTAGACTTCGGTCTGTGCCGAACACTAACCGGGGGCTCGTAGATAGCTTCCCCAGTTTACAGCTCCTATGACTAAGTGAAAGTTATAAAGCCCGCATATCTGATTGCCTTGTTTTCGCTAACACAACCACCTCCGGGCACTGAGACGTCGGCTAAGGGTTGTCTTGTTACTGCGAAAACACCATGCGTAGTATATACAAAGGGGTAGAAGCCGACGATGGGCCACTTTCAGCTGATAAACAGTCATAGCAGAGTCAAAATAAACATATATCATCAGTGTTTGTATTCAGTATACAAGCGCTGCCTTCCGTAATTATTGTTATAAACCCATAAATATGCATCAATTTGACTTAAGATTTTGGCCAAGCTCGGTTGCCTGGCTCCCGTGCTTACCCCTACATTCCCAATTGTTCGGCTAGGCGGTAAAGGGAGCACCTCTTTGATTGTTACTACCGGGTCATCCGAGTTAGTACCTCAGAATGGTTGAAGCTAAAAGCTAGCGATCTTAAAGGATATAAATGGTCGGCAACAACGTAAGTGAAAATTTAGGTTCACTAAAGACCACATAGTTCGGGAACTTTTCCCAAACTAAATCCTCAATATTTTTCTCCCGCATTGATCAGAGGTGAGGTTTCATGATCATGGTCGGCATGACAACCCAAAGAAAGGAACCAATAGTGGGACTATTTTCTTTGGAAGATGTTTTTTTACATTACATAGTAATATAACATTCTCTCCGCATACCTTTGTTTATAAAACCATATGGCCGGATTACCTTGTTTGTCGTAAATCGTTGCCCTTATAAAGGATTTATGAAGTGCGACAAACACTCCCCGGCTACTGGCCGAGGAGGTTGAAGCCGATGGTCGGTCAACAAAGTTTTGTACAATGCGGATCCAAGCATTAATAATGTAGAGTACGTGTATATGTAGAATCATTACACATAATTTGTGATTTTACTCCAGATATCGATCCTTAATTTGGTCACGCATGCCCACATTAAGGCTCAGGGGCTACTGGGCTTCGGGCTTATCATTCACTAATATTAAAGGGGCACATTGATCCCCTGATCTGGTGTTGCCACCCGACTAGTGTGTCGGGTGCTACTGCATTGCCTATTCAATACAGAATATTCAAAGTGCTCAGTGTCTGGCTTGACCGAACTATGGGAAAACGCGTCTTTGGACAACAATAGGTACCATCTGGGACTTATCCGACATCAAGCTAATATATTACAGGGACTTCTCAAGACCCTCTCTCAAGGGCATGTTCGTCGATCACTATTTCCTCTAATATATTACACCGTGTTTCTATTCCTAAGTATGCTGCTGAGCTGGGAATTGGTCCTTAGGCCGATTTCACGAATCGACCTGAGTCTCAGGCGCTACTGGGGTCAGCGGTTTGATTTTATCCTTCAGGTGCATCCCGGATATTAGGCCAACATGCACCTTGAGGGGTACTGGCTATACATCTCGGCAGAGAATACATTGCACAAATCAGAATTAAATTCATATAAATCAACCCATGACCGAAGTGGTGCACCACCTCGAATACAGTCCGGCGTTGGAGCCCGGATACAATCTGGTGTTGGTGCTCGACTGCAAAAGAAACCTCAGAAGCAGTTTGGCATAAAGCTCGGTTGCAAGTGGCCGGCTCCATAGAGGGCATCTCCGACATTAAGCTCGGCTCTACATTTTTAACTTTTTCAAGACCGAGGTAATCTATGACACCTCGGATACAGTCCAACGTTGGAGCTTGGATACATTTTGGCATTGGAGCTCGGAAGCGATCCGGCGTTGGTGCTCAGCTGCAAAAGATATCTCAGATGTAGTCCGGCATTGGAGCTCGGACGCAAGAGGACACCGCCGCACGGGAACAACTTCAAACTCGAGGTGTGGTGTAAAAAATAGCAAGGCATTGCTAAAGGCTGAAAACTTAAAGGGGCTCCTCGGATACCCGATGTGTAGACTCTTTGGATTCACTTTGGTGATCCTCAAGATCGAAGATGAGAAGATTTGTTGAACCTGTTTTCAAGACCGATGACCGAAGATGAAGAATAGTTTGGAAGAATCGAGGAGCGTCCCCAACTTGAAGACTGGTTCAGGGGGCTACTGACAGTGTCCTGGACTAGGGGGTACTCACCATGTCGTCTCCCGACCAGCTGGATCGGGCCGAGGACCCCCATGGCGGTTCACTTATGGGCCACTTCGGGCAGCCCATGCCGCATACGAGGAGGATTCCACAAGACTTGGCGCCCAAGACAAGGACTCCTCTAAACCCTAGACCTCTGGTGTGATATATAAACTGAGGCCAGGCTAGTCAATATATCATCTCATATTCATTACTACAATCTCATGTTAGATACCTGTATTATGTACTATCCTCATATCAATACAATCAAAAGCAGGACGTAGGGTACTATCTCTTCAAGAGAGCCCGAACCTGGGTAAAATCCTGTGTCCATGTTACCATCGCTCCAAGATGCCTAGCTTAGGACCCCTACTATGAGATATGCCGAATATATAACCGACAACGGGGACTGGAGATGTCGGAGGAGAACAACATCAGCAACACCTTGGCGGTCACACTCCGCAAGGTGCGGGCGAGGGGGTCACTCCGTCTGCACCCCCTCTTCCCACTGGCGGGCACAACCGCAGCAACAACGCTCGGTCTGGGGCGAGCCATCGCCCTTCGGCCACCCCCACCGCGGGAGTGACCGCGGCTCATGCGCCTCTATCGGTGTCAAAACTGGCCGATCTCGGGTAGGGGGTCCCGAACTATGCGCCCGAGGATCAAAGGTAACAAGAGACAAGGGAGACACGATGTTTACCCAGATTCGGGCCCTCTTGATGGAGGTAAAACCCTACGTCTTGCTTGATTTTATTTGATGAGTATAGGGGTTACACGAGTTGATCTACCTCGAGATCGTAATGGCTAAACCCTAGATGTCTAGCCTATATGATTTGTCTTAGCCTCTACGGACTAAACCCTCCGGTTTATATAGACACTGGAGGGGCCTAGGGTTGTACAGAGTAGGTTTACATAGAAATGAAATTATACATCCGGACGCTAGTTTTGACATCCACGCAAAGGAGAGTCCCATCCGGACACGGGGGAAGGTCTTCTACCTTGTATCTTCACGACCCATCAGTCCGACCCATATCAGATAGCCCGGACACCCGAGGACCCCTTAGTCCAGGACTCCCTCGGTAGCCCCCAAAACCAGTCTTCAATGATGATGTGTTCAACTCGTAGATTGTCTTCGGCATTGCAAGGCGGGTTCCTTTTCCATATATAAAGCAGTCTTCTGAACAAGAGAACTGTATCCGGCTCCGTATAATAGTTACAACCCTCAACCATAAGGGTTCAATACTTAATAAGGTATGTCTATTGACAACTTTTTCGGTGAAATGTCACGTCTGGCCCTTTTATTATTTCGAACCTTTTTGGCCTCCCGCCTCGTGTTTCGAGGCGCACCCTCCATTGACAAGTCTTGTCAAAGCAGAGATCGTGTCCCCTTATTACGGGATTTTCATCAATACGGGTTTGGGTAATCCAACCGTGCCGTTCGCACGACCCCTTGGGAATAGGTGAATTTTAACGCTAGTGGAGGCGATTGATATTCACTGCCTATATAAGCGGATAAAGATCCATCTTTTTACCCCACGACTTCTTCCTTCCTCAGCCTTCCTGTCTTCGAGCTCTAGCGCCCAAGCTTCAATCTTTCCCACCACCCAACCTTTTCCAGCCATGGCCAGATCTGGCTCACAGGGCAAGTGGATGACTTCCTCCGTCACGGAGAGGAACATCAAGGAACTCTGGGAAGCGGGGTACCTGGCCGCGAGTATCGCGCACCAGCTCCCTGCCAAAAAACAGATCATCCCTACTCCGGAGCCCGGTGAGAGAGTGGTCTTTATCCCCCACTTCCTCCGCGGCCTCATGTTCTATTATGGGCTAGATTTCCACGATCTAGCCCCGAATTCCTTCCTCCACATTTCGGCATTCATCGTCATGTGCGAGGCGCTCCTCCGCATCCCCCACTTCGGCCTATGGCTTAAGGTCTTCAACATGAAGCCGAAAGTGGTCGACGAGAAACATGCGGATTGCGATGGTGCCATGGTGAGCAAGCTCCACAACGTCACCTGGCCCAAAGGGGCCTTCATGGAGATCGTGAAGAGATGGCAACAGGAGTGGTTCTACATCACCGAACCTTGCGGCGCCACATGGGCAGCCACTCCTGAGTTTAAATCCGGACCCCCAATGCGGCTCATGTCGTGGATTAACAAGGGCCTGGATTGGGCATCGTCCGATGAGGTGATGGTGCTGCAGAAGCGCATAAAAATATGATGGAGAAGAACACTAGTCTCGCA
Organism: Triticum aestivum; assembly: GCF_018294505.1. Classification (NCBI taxonomy): domain Eukaryota; kingdom Viridiplantae; phylum Streptophyta; class Magnoliopsida; order Poales; family Poaceae; genus Triticum; species Triticum aestivum. The sequence continues at coordinate 233,174,534 of NC_057797.1, read as the reverse complement.
GATGTGATTCAGGTGATGCTTTTCCGCCAGATTCTCCCTTGCCAGCGCCGGCTTCTCCACATGTGGGAATTCAATCCGGACGGTCCACGGACACTGTAGCGGTTCTTCGGCACGATGCACGAAGAGATCTGGAAGCTGCTTTTCAAGGCCCAAAAGTCGTGGCCGGAAACGACCGATGACATCAGCCTCGACTGCGCTCATCCGGCCACCCGAGCAAGTTTTCTAGTTTTTGAACACAACTTCAGTTCATAAATCAAAGGGTATGCTGAGCCTTCCATTTTCCCAATCAGTGCTGGACGAAGAAGGAGGAGCGGATCAAGTGTCCGGCTCTTCTACCTGAAGACCCAGCCATTCCTCTGCTAACGAGGATGCTGGTCCCGGCGCCGTACAAGGCACTGGAGAAGAAGGCCAAGAAGAAGGGCAAGGAGGCCAAAAGTGGCCTCCGTCGTAAAGGTACTTCGGACTCTGCGTCCGAAGATACCAAAGCTCCCTCCTCCCACGAGGGAGATGAAGACGAAGAGGAGGAGGAGGAGCAATTCTCCCCTTAAGGGGGGAGAAGAAAAGGGCAGCCTCCGTGGACCTAGAGGCGGAGGCATCCAAGAAGGGGAAGATCTCCCTTTTGGATGACTCGGACTCGGATGCCGAAGCCATCCCCGAGTGGCGCCCCAGGTCGAAGCCCCTAGCCACATCATAAGTGTCCAAGGATACTGTACATATATATATGTGTGTATGTATATATATGTATATATATATATCCAGTTTTCATGATTGCAGTTTTAACACATTTAAATTGCGTGCTGCAGTCCGGCCCGTGATCTACCCCAACTATCATCATCTTCTGGGAATTCGCTGGGCCGGAGATGGTGGAGAGCAAGACGCCTCCGCGAGCCTCCCCGCCAACTGCCACAGATAACACCGAAGTGTTGTCCCGGAGAGCCTCTCCGGGCCATGGCGAGGTGCGGGAGGCTGCCCAGACGGCGCTAGAGGGTAACACCTCGACTGCCGAGAACATGGGGGAACCGACCCCCATGGAAATTGGTAATGGGGGTCGTGACCAATCCGGCCCCTAGGCGAATATTATTTTTCCGGAGACCCGTACAACTCCGGAATCGAGCGAGCGACCTCCTTTGAAGGAGGGGGGAGCGTCGAATCCACTGGCGACCTCTATCAATCCAGAGGCGCCGGACACTATGGTGGAAGTGCTTCAATGCGCTTCCATTGTGGAGGAGCACCATACCCTTATGGGTATGGTGGTTTAGAAGGTTCAGTCCGCCAAAAGTGGGCTGAACGAAGCCTTTACCAGCCTATTGACTGGCTTTGAGGTACATGATGTAATATTCATAACTGCTTTGCATATGCACAAAATATGCCTGTGTATAGATAGTAGCCCTTGAGACTCTGTTTGTCTTTTGAAAAAGAAGGGCCGAACAGCGGATCAAGTAATATTCGCAGGAGATAACATACTTCTCTATTTTGATAAAACAAGCTTCACTGTTAGCGGCAACCGCCTAGGCCGCCGAAGTATCTGAGCCCAAGTGGAAGCTGGAGCGGGCCGATGAGGACCTCGTCCGCATCAACAAGTGGTTTGATGAGGCGCAAGGTATGTTTTGAAAAAATTGTTTACATACCTAAAGTAAAATGCCAATGCAGGGTCTAATCTCCTGTGTTGTCCTGATCATATTTGCAGGTTGTGTGGCCGAGGTCAAGAACCTGAAGAGCGCCCTTACCCAAGCCAAGGGGCAGGCGCGAGTGAGCCAAGTGGCCGCTAACAAAGCAGCTGTGGACTTAGAGGCTGGGCAGGTCACCCGCCGCCGGTACAAGGAGAGGGTGACCGAAGTCGAGCAAGAGCTCAAAGATGCTACTTGTAAGTGTGAGGCCTTGGAGGAGGAGAATAAGGCCCTAACAGTCGAACTCTCCAAGGCTCTCTAGGAGGCCAGGGAGGAGCGGACTGTGTAGCGGGCGGCTTGCAAGGAGATAGCGGCTGGCAATCCCTTTTTTTGTAGAGTAAATTCGTCAGTCAAAAATATGTGCTACTTATTCAATTATGGAGTTCTCCAGACGCATTTGTGGATATTCCGAAGAGCGCCGCCAATGCTACAAAGTTTTTCTGGGCCCAAGAGGGGAATCCGACGAAGAAACTCTTCTGGTCGCAGTACCTGGTGCCGGAGCATCCAACGCTGTTGAACGATCAGATGATGCAGCTGGTGGAGCTGCACATGATGTCTGGACTGGCCATGAAGGACATCATAGTCTGGCTATGGCCAGCCGAACCTATTCCTGGCAGCTACTTCGGCCTGGTCAAGTGGCTCACCGACGCCCTTCCCTGAATTGAAGATGTGAAGCGCTCTTCGTGCATTGAGGGTGCTCGGATGGCCTTTGCCCGTGTCAAGATGCACTGGGCGAAGATGAAGGCCGCCGTCGTGGAAGTTGAGGGCCCACCTGAAGGCAAGGACTATCGCAAGCCGGAGAGATATTTTGAAGACGTCCTAGAGGGTGCTCGTTTAATAGAGGGTCAATGCTCAAATGATATTATATTTGAATGAATGTCTCCGGGCTGTCCAGACTTTGTGTTATGAAAACAAGGCTTGTATAATATATTTGTGCCTTTGTCTGAAAATTATTTTCCTCCTGTGCGGCCGTTTTTATATCTGAAAGTTTGCCAGTCGTAGGCTTCGGCCCCCATGTAGATACTACGGGGGTGTTCGGAATAGCACATGGCCACACTTGACCCAACGTCTTGGTCCGCAAAGGAGGTTACCATGTAGCGAACTAGGCAATCAGACTATGCGGCTTTATCACTTTCACTTAGCCATAGGAGTTTGACAATGTAACTATGAGCTAGCCCCTGGTGCGCGTTTGGCTTTCCAAACTTGGATGCTTTTAGGCGCATGACCGGGTGGAGGCCAGTCCTTTGTATAATACGGAAAAAATCGCAAAAGATTTAGTAAGTCACCGAACCGCTGACCAGCTCTCGCTATATCATGACAGTCCGTTTTCGGCTTTCTCTACTGAGGTGTTTGACCGGACGAGCCGGAAACACAATCATAGTAGTTCTCCATTTACTACCTTAGTCGAACAAGCGGAACGTAAGGTGGTAACCACAGGAGCCCAGCAACCCAACTATTGACCAAAGACATGATTTGGAGCCGATGCATATAATGCAGTATTCGAGACGCCGAAGTATACTATAAAAGTGTTTGGACTTTTTGTTTTTGAAAAATATATATGTGGCCGAATAGAGCCCCTGGCAATTTGTGCCGGGGTGTATATATCAATCTATCATGAAGACAGAATGCAGATTATGAAATAAGCCAATACCGAATAAGGTTGGACAAAACTGTTTCCGCTATAGCCTGATTGATACGTCAAACATTTTCTTACAGAGAATGCCATATTCATCAAGGCTATTTTACATGCCAAGAATTTGAGAACAAGGGAAAGTTGTATATAGGTCCTAAAAGAAAGGTGGTCTTGTCAGCGTTCTGGGAACGGGGGTCCCCAGACTTGCCTGCCTGCGGCCTGCGTCATGGCTCAAAGGGGGGCCCAGCACGGCCCATCTTCATCAACACAGACCCAAGACCCTCGCGAGGCGCCAAGCCTCGCGGGGCGGACGACACGGAGCTTCCTCAGGCACGGCCTCGTCAGGCTGGCTCGTGAGGAGGCGGAGAGATCAAGGCGGGGTACCTCACGAGGTGCCCGTGACGCAAGCCATGACGACCAAGGGCGCCAGGCGGACGCCAGCCCGCGCAGTGTCCTCCTTTCCTCTTTGGTGCAAAGGGAGCAAGCGCAGGCGAGAGCATCAAGCAAGGGCACCCGTTTCGGTGCAACGAGACCAAGACCAGCCCAACGGCAGGGAGGAAGTCATTGTGGAGCCCAAGCCAGCGTCACCACCAGAGCCTTTGGCAGGCGAGGACCAACTTTAGTCAGGATAAGTGTACCAGATGTTCCCCTTCAAAATGGCCAGTTGTTGGCGCCCTTCCCGATCAATATTTGGGAAGAGGCCCAGGGCCTTTGCCTATAAATAGGACTAGTCACCCCCAGGGTAGGGAGAGAGAAGAGAGGATCCGCCAATCCAGAAACAAGCTAGGATCGGATCAGATCAGATCGGAGAGAGAGAGAAGGGTGACTGAACTCCTCCTAGCAGTTCATCGCCCCAGCCAAGAACAGACCCTCGCGAGGCTGTTCTTCCTTGTATTGCTCATCATCATCAGCCCAAGAGGCAATCCACCACACCACAAACTAGAGTAGGGTATTACACCACAATGGTGGCCCGAACTAGTATAAACCCTGTGTCTCTTGTGCCGTTCTTTCCATAGCTTAGATCTTAGCGTGGCGGTGGGGTGCAGGTAGGTAGAAGGCGAAATCTTTGCGCGCACCCCACTGCTCGAACCTCAAGGGTCTGCCGGAACCCGAAATCTGACATTTGGCGCGCCAGGTAGGGGTGCGCCGGGATTCGTCTTCCACTGCCCTGTTCTCCTCCGACCATCATGTCCATGTCTGACGCTCGTCGGGCCCGCGCCGAGCGCCGAGCTGCTCTCTCTTCCCGCATCGCCCAGACGGCTCCTGTCGGCGGGCGTCCTCGCCGTTCCCCGTCACCTGCCGTCAATGCCGCCACCGGCCCGGCGGGAAACGAGCAGCAAGCGTCGTCTCAGCATCCGTCCGTGCGGCAAGACGGCCGCACAGCTACTCCCTCGCTCACCCCAACTGGTTATTCGCCCGCGCGCTCCGCGCACCCATGGAGGCTCGAGCTGCACTCATGGCGGCAAACGAGCTCCTGCGCTACCGTCCCGTCGACGACGTCTATGAAGAATGGCTCGACCGCGTTGCCGAGCTCGTCCGCACCGCAGGGGGCTCTCCTGCGCCATCCGTTCCACAACACCGCACCCCGCCCTGCGCAGGCGACGAAGCTCCGGGGGTGCCCCAGCCGCCTCCTCCTCAAGAAGGCGCCCAGGCTCCAAGGCGCATGGCCCCTGGGTGGAACCCGCTTCGTTAGGTGCCAGCGCGGCAAGATTAGAGCTGCCAAGAAGTCCCTCGCCCGCAAGAAGCTGCCCGGGCGCTCCCTGCTCCAGCACGTCGCGGGCATGCTCCCGCTCCCGCACGTCAAGACCCCGCGCTGCTCCCAACTGCAGCGCATGGGGACCTGCAAGACCAAGCTCTCCGTCACCCAAGCCCCCCTGTGGCCACAGCAGGCTGTCGTGCCTTCACCACCGAGCTACGCAGCGTCGCGTGGCCCGGCAAGTTCAAGCCAGACCTGCCTCCTCGTTACGAAGGCACGACCGACCCTGCGGCGTTCCTCCAGCTCTATGAGCTGGGCATCGAAGCTGCCAACGGAGACGAGAAGGTCATGGCGAACTGGTTTCCCATGGCGCTCAAGGACGGGGCCCGTACCTGGCTCCTGAACCTAGCTCCAGGCACGGTCTCCTCCTGGGACGAGATGCGCACCCGCTTCATCGCCAACTTCCAAAGTACTCACGACCGGCCACCCGCCGTGAGCGACATGCGCAGGATCAAGCAACAACCCGGAGAGACCCTGCAAAAGTACATCCAGCGCTTCAACAACGCACGCCTCAAGATTCCCAAGGTGACCGAGGAGGCCATCATCTCAGCCTTCTCCGACGGCGTGCGCGACGTCAAGATGAAGGAGGAGCTGGCGATGCATGAAGACCTGTGCACTTCCTTGGAGCTGTTCAACTTGGCGACCAAGTGCGCCAGGGCTGAGGAAGGGCGTCTCTCCCTCCTCGAGCTGCCTGCCGCAAACACAGAAGAGAAGAAGCCCAAGGCCAAGGATGTGAAGCGCAAGGGGGCTGTCGTGCTCGCGGCAGAACCAGACACCAAGCGGGGCAGAGATCAGCCCGAATCTTCCAAGGGCAGCCGGTACTGTGTGTACCACGACCTCCACACCCACAACACCAACGAATGTCAAGAGCTCCGAGCCGTGCGAGAAGGAAGGATCGGCCATCGTCCCGACCGCGGTGACCGGGGCTACCGTCGAGGAGGAGGAAGGAACGCAGGACGCTGGGAAGACCGCTGCCCGCGCCAAGGGTGGCACGATCGACCTCGCGAGGATCGCTGGCAAGAGATGCCTCGCGAGGGAGACTGGAGGGATCAGCCTCGCGAGGATCACCCGCAAGGCAATGCAGGCCTCCCTCCGCTGCTGCCGCAGCCAAGGAGAAACGAGGACCACCATCAGGACGAGGGGGTTGGGGGCTTCCAGGAGCCGCGCGCGATCACCTGCATCCTGGGCGGGGCTCAAGCCGCAGCCTCTCAATGCATCTTCAAGAAGTTCGCCTGCGAAGTGAATGCAGTCCTCCCCAAGCTCGAAGCCACGCGCCCTCTCAGGTGGTCGGCGTGCGCCATCACGTTCAGCTCAGCGGATCAGCTCAAGTGTGCGGCCACAGCCGGAGTCCTCCTGATGCTTTGTTCCCCAATCATCAGCAATGTGCTAGTCACCAGGACCCTCATCGATGGCCGTGCAGGGCTCAACGTCCTGTCCATGGAAACATTTAACAACCTCCAAGTGCCCTACAACCAGCTTCAGCCAACCAAGCCTTTCTCCGGAGTCACCGACGGCTCCACGGTCCCGATTGGGCAGGTCCGCCTCCCTGTCACCTTCGGGGCACACAACAACTACCGCACCGAGCTCATCGACTTCGACATCGCTCGCATTCGCCTACCGTACAACGCCATCCTTGGGTACCCAGCGCAGGCCAAGTTCATGGCCGTGACTCACCACGGCTACAACGTCCTCAAGATGCCAGGAAGTGGCGGAGTCATCATGGTACCCTGTGAAGAGAAGGACGCGGTGTGTTCCCTGGAACGAGCCTTTCAGGCCGCATCACTGGAAGACCCGGATCGCAGAAGCAGGAGGCTTCCCGAGGCCACCCCCAAGAAGAAGAAGACATTGTCCGGCCCGGCTCCTCAGGAGGCAGGCCCCTCAGGGTCCGCGCCTGCCCAGGGGGAACCTCCTTCCACCGCATAGGAAAGCGCGCCCGGCGCCCTCCTTAGGCAGGGCTTGGGGGCTCTGTTGGGGAACGTAGTAATTTCAAAAAAATTCCTACGCACATGCAAGATCATGGTGATGATATAGCAACGAGGGGAGAGTGTTGTCTACGTACCCTCGTAGACCGAAGCGGAAGCGTTGACGCAACATAGAGGAAGTAGTCGTACGTCCTCCGGTTCAACCGATCCAAGTACCGTTACTCCGGCACCTCCGAGTTCTTGACACGCGTACAACTCGATGACGCACCCTCGATCTCCGATCCAGCAGAGGTGCCGAGGGGAAGTTCCGTCAGCACGACGGCGTGGTGACGATCTTGATGTTCTCCTGTTGCAGGGCTTCGCCTAAGCACCGCTACAATATGACCGAGGTGTAATATCGTGGAGGGGGGCACCGCACACGGCTAAGGAACGATCAATGATCAACTTGTGTGTTCTAGGGTGCCCCCTACCCCCGTATATAAAGGAGGGAGGGAGGAGGTGGCCGGCCCTAGGGGGGGCGCGCCATGAGGAGGGGGAAACCTACTCCAAGTAGGTTTCCCTCTCTTTTCCTTATCTTATTTGGAGGGGGAAGGAAAGAGTACTAGTATTAGGAAGTAGTACTAGTAGTAATAATAGGAAGAGGGGGAAGGATAAAGGAAAGGGGGGGCGGCCCCCTCCCCAATTCGGATTGGGCTTGGGGGGGCGCGCCCCCTCCCTTGCTCCTTCTCTCTTCCTCCTACATGGGCCCAATAAGGCCCATATACCTCCCGGGGGGTTCCGGTAACCTCCCGGGGCTCCAAACTTCTCCGGAACCTTTCCGGTGTCCAAATATATCCGTCCAATATATCAATCTTTATGTCTCGACCATTTCGAGACTCCTCGTCATGTCCGCAATCATATCTGGGACTCCGAACAACCTTCGGTACATCAAAATACATAAACTCATAATATAACTGTCATCGAAACCTTAAGCGTGCGGACCCTACGGTTCGAGAACGATGTAGACATGACTGAGACACATCTCTGGTCAATAACCAATAGCGGGACCTGGATGCCCATATTGGTTCCTACATATTCTACGAAGATCTTTATCGGTCAAACCGCATAACAACATACGTTGTTCCCTTTGTCATCGGTATGTTACTTGTCCGAGATTCGATCGTCGGTATCCAATACCTAGTTCAATCTCGTTATCGACAAGTCTCTTTACTCGTTCTGTAATACTTCATCTTATAACTAACTCATTAGTTACATGCTTGCAAGGCTTAGGTGATGAGCATTGCCGAGAGGGCCCAGAGATACCTCTCCGACAATCGGAGTGACAAAACCTAATCTCGAATTATGCTAACTCAACATGTACCTTCGGAGACACCTGTAGTACTCCTTTATAATCACCCAGTTACGTTGTGACGTTTGGTAGTACCCAAAGTGTTCCTCCGGTAAACGGGAGTTACACAATTCTCATAGTTACAGGAACATGTATAAGTCATGAAGGAAGCAATAGCAGAATACTAAACGATCAAGTGCTAAGCTAACGGGATGGGTCATGTCAATCACCTCATTCTCCTAATGATGTGATCCCATTAATCAAATGACAACACATGTCAATGGTTAGGAAACATAACCATCTTTGATTAATGAGCTAGTCAAGTAGAGGCATACTAGTGACTATATGTTTGTCTATGTATTCACACATGTATCATGTTTCCGGTTAATACAATTCTAGCATGAATAATAAACATTTATCATGAAATGAGGAAATAAATAATAACTTTATTATTGCCTCTAGGGCATATTTCCTTCAGTCTCCCACTTGCACTAGAGTCAATAATCTAGATTACATAGTAATGATTCTAACACCCATGGAGTCTTGGTGCTGATCATGTTTTGCTCGTGAGAGAGGCTTAGTCAACGGGTCTGCAACATTCAGATCCGTATGTATCTTGCAAATCTCTATGTCTCCCACTTGGACTTGATCCCGAATGGAATTGAAGCGTCTCTTGATGTGCTTGGTCCTCTTGTGAAATCTGGATTCCTTTGCCAAGGCAATTGCACCAGTATTGTCACAGAAGATCTTCATTGGTCCCGATGCACTAGGTATGACACCTAGATCGGAAATGAACTCCTTCATCCAGACTCCTTCATTTGCTGCTTCAGAAGCAGCTATGTACTCCGCTTCACATGTAGATCCCGCCACGACGCTTTGTTTAGAACTGCACCAACTTACAGCTCCACCGTTTAATAAAAACACGTATCCGGTCTGCGATTTAGAATCGTCCGGATCAGTGTCAAAGCTTGCATCGACGTAACCATTTACGACTAGCTCTTTGTCACCTCCATATACGAGAAACATATCCTTAGTCCTTTTCAGGTATTTCAGGATGTTCTTGACCGCTGTCCAGTGATCCACTCCTGGATTACTTTGGTACCTACCTGCCAAGCTTATTGCTAAGCATACGTCAGGTCTGGTACACAGCATTGCATACATGATAGAGCCTATGGCTGAAGCATAGGGAACATCTTTCATTTTCTCTCTATCTTCTGCTGTGGTCGGGCATTGAGTTTGACTCAACTTTACACCTTGTAGCACAGGCAAGAATCCTTTCTTTGCCTGATCCATTTTGAACTTTTTCAAAATTTTGTCAAGGTATGTACTTTGTGAAAGTCCTATTAAGCGTCTTGATCTATCTCTATAGATCTTGATGCCCAATATGTAAGCAGCTTCACCGAGGTCTTTCATAGAAAAACTTTTATTCAAGTATCCCTTTATGCTATCCAGAAATTCTATATCATTTCCAATTAATAATATGTCATCAACATATAAAACTAGAAATGCTACAGAGCTCCCACTCACTTTCTTGTAAATACAGGCTTCTCCAAAAGTCTGTATAAAACCATATGCTTTGATCACACTATCAAAACGTTTATTCCAACTCCGAGATGCTTGCACCAGTCCATAAATGGAACGTTGGAGCTTGCACACTTTGTCAGCACTTTTTGGATCAACAAAACCTTCAGGTTGCATCATATACAACTCTTCTTCTAGAAATCCATTCAAGAATGCAGTCTTGACATCCATTTGCCAAATTTCATAATCATGAAATGCAGCAATAGCCAACATGATTCGGACAGACTTAAGCATCGCTACGGGTGAGAAAGTCTCATCGTAGTCAACCCCTTGAACTTGTCGAAAACCTTTTGCAACAAGTCGAGCTTTGTAGACAGTAACATTACCATCAGCGTCAGTCTTCTTCTTAAAGATCCATTTATTCTCAATGGCTTGCCGATCATCGGGCAAGTCAACCAAAGTCCATACTTTGTTTTCATACATGGATCCTATCTCAGATTTCATGGCCTCTAGCCATTTTGCGGAATCTGGGCTCATCATCGCTTCCTCATAGTTCGTAGGTTCATCATGGTCTAGTAACATGACTTCCAGAATAGGATTTCCGTACCACTCTGGTGCGGATCTTACTCTGGTAGACCTACGAGGTTCAGTAGAAACTTGATCTGAAGTTTCATGATCAATATCATTAGCTTCCTCACTAATTGGTGTAGTTGTCACAGGAACCGGTTCTTGTGATGAACTACTTTCCAATAAGGGAGTAGATACAGTTATCTCATCAAGTTCTACTTTCCTCCCACTCACTTCTTTCGAGAGAAACTCCTTCTCTAGAAAGGATCCGATTTTAGCAACGAAAATCTTGCCTTCAGATCTGTGATAGAAGGTGTACCCAATTGTCTCCTTTGGGTATCCTATGAAGACACATTTCTCCGATTTGGGTTCGAGCTTATCTGGTTGAAGTTTCTTCACATAAGCATCGCAGCCCCAAACTTTGAGAAACGACAACTTTGGTTTCTTGCCAAACCACAGTTCATAAGGCGTCGTCTCAACGGATTTTGATGGTGCCCTATTTAACGTGAATGCGGCCGTCTCTAAAGCATAACCCCAAAACGATAGCGGTAAATCGGTAAGAGACATCATAGATCGCACCATATCAAGTAAAGTACGATTACGACGTTCGGACACACCATTTCGCTGTGGTGTTCCAGGTGGCGTGAGTTGCGAAACTATTCCACATTGTTTCAAATGTAAACCAAACTCGTAACTCAAATATTCTCCTCCACGATCAGATCGTAGAAACTTTATTTTCTTGTTACGATGATTTTCTACTTCACTCTGAAATTCTTTGAACTTTTCAAATGTTTCAGACTTGTGCTTCATCAAGTAGATATACCCATATCTGCTCAAATCATCTGTGAAGGTGAGGAAATAACGATATCCGCCACGAGCCTCAACATTCATCGGACCACATACATCTGTATGTATGATTTCCAACAAATCTGTTGCTCTCTCCATAGATCCGGAGAACGGTGTTTTGGTCATCTTGCCCATGAGGCACGGTTCGCAAGTACCAAGTGATTCATAATCAAGTGATTCCAGAAGTCCATCAGTATGGAGTTTCTTCATGCGTTTTACACCGATATGACCTAAACGGCAGTGCCACAAATATGTTGCACTATCATTATCAACTCTGCATCTTTTGGCTTCAACATTATGAATATGTGTATCACTACTATCGAGATTTAATAAAAATAGACCACTCTTCAAGGGTGCATGACCATAAAAGATATTACTCATATAAATAGAACAACCATTATTCTCTGATTTAAATGAATAACCGTCTCGCATCAAACAAGATCCAGATATAATGTTCATGCTCAACGCAGGCACCAAATAACAATTATTCAGGTCTAAAACTAATCCCGATGGTAGATGTAGAGGTAGCGTGCCGACCGCGATCACATCGACTTTGGAACCATTTCCCACGCGCATCGTCACCTCGTTCTTAGCTAATCTTCGCTTAATCCGTAGTCCCTGTTTCGAGTTGCAAATGTTAGCAACAGAACCAGTATCAAATACCCAGGTGCTACTGCGAGCATTAGTAAGGTACACATCAATAACATGTATATCACATATACCTTTGTTCACTTTGCCATCCTTCTTATCCGCCAAATACTTGGGGCAGTTCCGCTTCCAGTGTCCAGTCTGCTTGCAGTAGAAGCACTCAGTTTCAGGCTTAGGTCCAGACTTGGGTTTCTTCACTTGAGCAGCAACTTGTTTGCCGTTCCTTTTGAAGTTCCCCTTCTTCTTCCCTTTGCCCCTTTTCTTGAAACCAGTGGTCTTGTTGACCATCAACACTTGATGCTCCTTTTTGATTTCTACCTCCGCGGCTTTCAGCATCGCGAAGAGCTCGGGAATAGTCTTGTTCATCCCTTGCATATTATAGTTCATCACAAAGCTCTTGTAGCTTGGTGGCAGTGATTGGAGAATTCTGTCAATGACGCTATCATCCGGAAGATTAACTCCCAGTTGAATCAAGTGATTATTATACCCAGACATTTTGAGTATATGCTCACTGACAGAACTGTTCTCCTCCATCTTGCAGCTGTAGAACTTATTGGAGACTTCATATCTCTCAATCCGGGCATTTGCTTGAAATATTAACTTCAACTCCTGGAACATCTCATATGCCCCATGACGTTCAAAACGTCGTTGAAGACCCGGTTCTAAGCCGTAAAGCATGGCACACTGAACTATAGAGTAGTCATCAGCTTTGCTCTGCCAGACGTTCTTAACGTCGTCAGTTGCATCAGCAGCAGGCCTGGCACCCAGCGGTGCTTCCAGGACGTAACTCTTCTGTGCAGCAATGAGGATAATCCTCAGGTTACGGACCCAGTCCGTGTAATTGCTACCATCATCTTTCAACTTTGCTTTCTCAAGGAACGCATTAAAATTCAACGGAACAATAGCACGAGCCATCTATCTACATACAAACATAGACAAGCAAAATACTATCAGGTACTAAGTTCATGATAAATTTAAGTTCAATTAATCATATTACTAAAGAACTCCCACTTAGACAGACATCTCTCTAGTCATCTAAGTGATTACGTGATCCAAATCAACTAAACCATGTCCGATCATCACGTGAGATGGAGTAGTTTCAATGGTGAACATCTCTATGTTGATCATATCTACTATATGATTCACGCTCGACCTTTCGGTCCCCGTGTTCCGAGGCCATATCTGTATATGCTAGGCTCGTCAAGTATAACCTGAGTATTCCGCGTGTGCAACTGTTTTGCACCCGTTGTATTTGAACGTAGAGCCTATCACACCCGATCATCACGTGGTGTCTCAGCACGAAGAACTTTTGCAACGGTGCATACTCAGGGAGAACACTTCTTGATAATTAGTGAGAGATCATCTTAAAATGCTACCGTCAAACAAAGCAAGATAAGATGCAAAAAGGATAAACATCACATGCAATCAATATAAGTGATATGATATGGCCATCATCATCTTGTGCTTGTGATCTCCATCTTCGAAGCACCGTCGTGATCACCATCGTCACCGGCGCGACACCTTGATCTCCATCGTAGCATCGTTGTCGTTACGCCATCTATTGCTTCTACGACTATCGCTACCGCTTAGAGATAAAGTAAAGCAATTACAGGGCGTTTGCATTTCATACAATAAAGCGACAACCATATGGCTCCTGCCAGTTGCCGATAACTTCGGTTACAAAACATGATCATCTCATACAATAAAATATAGCATCATGTCTTGGCCATATCACATCACAACATGCCCTGCAAAAACAAGTTAGACGTCCTCTACTTTGTTGTTGCAAATTTTACGTGGCTGCTACGGGCTTAAGCAAGAACCAATCTCACCTACGCATCAAAACCACAACGATAGTTTGTCAAATAGACTCCGTTTTAACCTTCACAAGGACCGGGCGTAGCCACACTCGGTTCAACTAAAGTGAGAGAGACAGACACCCGCCAGCCACCTTTAAGCACGAGTGCTCGTAACGGTGAAACCAGTCTCGCGTAAGCGTACGCGTAATGTCGGTCCGGGCCGCTTCATCTCACAATACCGCTGAACCAAAGTATGACATGCTGGTAGGCAGTATGACTTATATCGTCCACAACTCACTTGTGTTCTACTCGTGCATATAACATCAACGCATAAAACCTAGGCTCGGATGCCACTGTTGGGGAACGTAGTAATTTCAAAAAATTCCTACGCACATGCAAGATCATGGTGATGATATAGCAACGAGGGGAGAGTGTTGTCTACGTACCCTCGTAGACCGAAGCGGAAGCGTTGACGCAACGTAGAGGAAGTAGTCGTACGTCCTCCGGTTCAACCGATCCAAGTACCGTTACTCCGGCACCTCCGAGTTCTTGACACGCGTACAGCTCGATGACGCACCCTCGATCTCCGATCCAGCAGAGGCGCCGAGGGGGAGTTCCGTCAGCACGACGGCGTGGTGACGATCTTGATGTTCTCCTGTTGCAGGGCTTCGCCTAAGCACCGCTACAATATGACCGAGGTGTAATATCGTGGAGGGGGGCACCGCACACGGCTAAGGAACGATCAATGATCAACTTGTGTGTTCTAGGGTGCCCCCTACCCCCGTATATAAAGGAGGGAGGGAGGAGGTGGCCGGCCCTAGGGGGGGCGCGCCATGAGGAGGGGGAAACCTACTCCAAGTAGGTTTCCCTCTCTTTTCCTTATCTTATTTGGAGGGGGAAGGAAAGAGTACTAGTATTAGGAAGTAGTACTAGTAGTAGTAATAGGAAGAGGGGAAGGAGAAAGGAAAGGGGGGGCCGGCCCCCCTCCCCAATTCGGATTGGGCTTGGGGGGGCGCCCCCCTCCCTTGCTCCTTCTCTCTTCTTCCTACATGGGCCCAATAAGGCCCATATACCTCCCGGGGGGTTCCGGTAACCTCCCGGGGCTCCAAACTTCTCCGGAACCTTTCCGGTGTCCAAATATATCCGTCCAATATATCAATCTTTATGTCTCGACCATTTCGAGACTCCTCGTCATGTCCGCAATCATATCCGGGACTCCGAACAACCTTCGGTACATCAAAATACATAAACTCATAATATAACTGTCATCGAAACCTTAAGCGTGCGGACCCTACGGTTCGAGAACGATGTAGACATGACTGAGACACATCTCTGGTCAATAACCAATAGCGGGACCTGGATGCCCATATTGGTTCCTACATATTCTACGAAGATCTTTATCGGTCAAACCGCATAACAACATACGTTGTTCCCTTTGTCATCGGTATGTTACTTGTCCGAGATTCGATCGTCGGTATCCAATACCTAGTTCAATCTCGTTATCGACAAGTCTCTTTACTCGTTCTGTAATACTTCATCTTATAACTAACTCATTAGTTACATGCTTGCAAGGCTTAGGTGATGAGCATTGCCGAGAGGGCCCAGAGATACCTCTCCGACAATCGGAGTGACAAAACCTAATCTCGAATTATGCTAACTCAACATGTACCTTCGGAGACACCTGTAGTACTCCTTTATAATCACCCAGTTACGTTGTGACGTTTGGTAGTACCCAAAGTGTTCCTCCGGTAAACGGGAGTTACACAATTCTCATAGTTACAGGAACATGTATAAGTCATGAAGGAAGCAATAGCAGAATACTAAACGATCAAGTGCTAAGCTAACGGGATGGGTCATGTCAATCACCTCATTCTCCTAATGATGTGATCCCATTAATCAAATGACAACACATGTCAATGGTTAGGAAACATAACCATCTTTGATTAATGAGCTAGTCAAGTAGAGGCATACTAGTGACTATATGTTTGTCTATGTATTCACACATGTATCATGTTTCCGGTTAATACAATTCTAGCATGAATAATAAACATTTATCATGAAATGAGGAAATAAATAATAACTTTATTATTGCCTCTAGGGCATATTTCCTTCAGGCTCTCCCCTGGAGGGCCACCGACCTGGCTAGGGTCACGAGGGAGGCGCTTGGGCACCACATGGAGGCGTGTTTCGAAGCACGTTTCCCTCAAGAAGGAGTAAGGCAAGGAGGGCCAGACCCTCAGGAGTTCGTCAGCAAGGCCATTCAGGAGCTACAGGAGTCAAGAGTCATGAGAGGCGGCCGCCGCCTACCAGTCGTGGCTCCCCATCCAGGCGAGGATGGTGGGCTGCGCGTCTGCATTGACATACCAGGGCTCAATCGAGTCGCCTCTCTAGAGTGCCTCTGGCCCTCGCGAGTGGGCCGCTGCGAAGGTCCACCCCACAGCTACGTTCGCATGCCTGACGGCTTGCCGAGCGCGGCTGCCACGTACCAGCGCCTCATGAGGGGCATCATGGAGGCTCAAGAGGCCAAGAGTTCCGCAGCCCTGGCGGAGATGGAGATGGTCCGTGAGGAGCCACCAGCGCCTCCGGAGCCTCCCGAGGCCCCTGGGCCTGGGGGCTCGTGAGGATCGGCTTCCGCAGCCACCGAGTCTGCTACACCAACGCTACTTCGTCCTCAACATCATCAGGTGACATCTTTCAAGTTTCATTTCCAGCTGGGAGCGCCCCCCGGGCTGCATTATTCCTAGGCCGCGTGGGTCCATCCCTGCGGCATGTATCCCTTTTATTTCATGTTGTTAGCTTACTTTGTTGGGGGCGCCCCTCGGGCTGCATTATCCCCAAGTCGCTCGGGCCAGACCCATCGACACATATCCCTTTAGCATTTATTTCCGGCTATGTGTTCGACCCACCATGCTTGATTATTTGATGCCGGTCCACGACACCTCTTCTTCTCCATGCTGACCACTTGCACGTTAAAGGGGGGGGGGTACCTGAGCATCACGACTCAGGGCTCTTACTGGCTCTCCAGCCCTCACCCTCTAGCCTTGTCCACGGCATCGTGACCTGGCATACCAGCGACGGCTGAGACCAGCTCGAGGGTCGGGACCCGAGGACGTAGTGTGCCGGCATCTAACCAAATTTGCAGGAACACATCACAAGATAAGGCCCAGTGCCAGGCGCAACCCGCCTAGAGGTAGGGCCCCGTGAGTCCCGCGCTGGCTCACGGGTGCCTAGATACACCTCGCCAGGCCCTACCGTGCCAGCCACGTGTCAGGGCGGGGCTGTACATGCCCCGGGGGCTCCTCCCGGAGGGGTGCCCCCTCCCATGTACCAGTGGAAGCACCATGTTCCGTGCTGGCTGACGACACTGCCGAGGAGCGGCTATGCCCGTACACATACGGAAGCGCTATGCTCCGCGCTAGTGATAAACAACTGATTGTGGCCCCCGGGCCGCATTAACCATAGGGAGCCCAGAGCTTAGTGTCTAGCCTCATCGTAACGCCTCCCCTCGGGAGTGCCGCGCGAGGGGGCTGGGCACGGGGGCTGCACCTGGGTCACACCCAGCCAGGCCCCCCCGGGCTTGGTTCGTCGCGCGTCTCTCCCCGAGCGAAGCCAAGGTACGAAGGCCGTTTGAGTGTCAAGGGGGACTCCTGAGCATCGCGACTCAGGAGCCTAACTGGTCACGTAGCCCCTCACTCCTTGGTCCCGTCTTGGTTTCCGGTCGGGGCTAACGGCGGCTGAGGTATGCGCTGGGCCGGGCTCTGCAGACGTAGAACGGTAGATCCACCCACATCTCACCTCCCTACTTGCTGTTCGTGCGCCAAGGGGGACTCCTGAGCATCGCGACTCAGGAGCCTAACTTGTCACATAGCCCCTCACTCCTTGGTCCCGTCCTGGTTTCCGGTCGGGGCTAACGGCGGCTGAGGTATGCGCGGGGCCGGGCTCTGTCGGCGTAGAACATAAGTAAGTAGGAAGGAAAAGCACAAATTTCAAGGAATTCAAAAGAAAATATTACAGTCCACACTGTTATCTCAATGCCAAACGCAAGTTTAAACGCCTCCCCGAGGCATGATACATGTGCAGGAATTGAAGGCAGGACATGAGCCACAACAGAGTCATTTGTCGGCGGCGGAGCAGCGCGGAGTGGCTTCGCCTCATGGAGCAGCAGGGTCGGCAGCGCCTCGCTTCAGCTTGGTGCTGAAGGCCCGGAACTTCCCCAGCAGAGCCTCCACGCGACCCTTCACGGCCTCCGCAGCGGCAGTGGCACGCTCGCCGCTTGCTGGCTCCAACAGGCTATCGAGGTCGACGCTGGGATCGCGAAGGTAGATGTGGGTGAGGACCCGCGTCAGCACTGCAGAAGACAGGACACGTGCCTCGGCCTCGACCGTGGGGCCAAGGCCAAGGGCGACATCTTCAAGAGCGCGAACCAGGAAGGAAAGCAGCTTGGCGGGGCCGTCCTCGGTGCCAGCCAGCGGGCTCTCCAGGCCGCTGTCGTAAAGCGTCCTCAGCGAGAGCGACCCTTCGCCTCCATCTCCGCGAAGGCCACGCGGTCCTCGGCAAGAACCTGGGCCTTGTCGTCCAGCTCGACCTTCCTCGCCCCCAACTCCTGCTTCAGCGCGCCTAGGCGGTCACGACGCTTCCTGAGCTTGGCCTCCCGGTACTTGACGGCCGCCTCGCGAGCCTTGACGCCTTCTTCCTGCTCTTGGTGAAGGCGGGCCTCTTTCGTGAGCTGGTCCCGCAGGCCTTGCAGCTCCTCCTCTAGCACCTTGCAACGACCACAGACGTCGACCACCTCCCCCAGGGCTGCATCACGAGCAGCCTTCGCCTCAAGGACGGCCTGCCTCTCCTCATCGCAAGCCGTCGAGGCCTGGACCAGCGCCGCCCGAATCGAAGCATCGGAGCGAATCCATCCTGAAGCCAGTTCCAAGCACCCGGCCACCAAGAGAGGGTCGGCGCCAAGAAGATCCTGCCGCAGCTGGTCCAGCTCAGCAGCAGCACGATCTAGAACGGTAGGAGGAGTCGGAGAGATAGCAGTCGATGGAGTAGGAGGAGATGGCGGCAGCGCGACCACAACATCCTGAGGCGGAGCCTGCTGCGCCCCAACGGCTGTGGTGGCGCCAGCAGGCAAAGGCACCTCGGGAGTCGCTTGGGCCATGGGGGCTGAGCTTGCCCCAGCCGGCTCAGCCAGGCCTCGCGAGGACGACCGGGCAGGAGAGGCCCGTGCGTCGCGGTCACCTTCCTTCGTGGGCAGAGGCGCTGCCCTGGATGGAACCTCAGGAGCTCCCTTCGGCTTCTTTGCTGCAGGCGCCAACCTATCCAAGAGATGCGGAGGTCAAGCCTCAGCAGCAGAACAAGAAATAAAGACAAGAATCAAGTGCTTACGGGTCGTCGCTAGTGAGCTCAGGCAGCCTCCGGCCAAATTTGAAGCCTGAAAGCCGGCTGGAAGGGTCAACCTCAAGAAGCTCGGGAACGCAAGGCGCGTCTGCGGTCCGCCTCGGGGCCGGGGCAGACCGCGGCAGATTAGCCCGGTCATGTCCTTCTTCGGGATAGGAGGCAAGCTCCCGCCGCCCTCCTCGTCATCATCCTTGTCGTCATCGCTTGGAGAGAGGCGGAGAACGCGGGACCTGCGCCGGGGGAGGGGAGCCCTCGACTCTTTGTCAGTCGCCTCGGAGTCAGGCCCTTTTTCCCGCTCCCCTCCTTCCTCCTCTTCGCTGGAGTTGTTGGAGGACACGTGCACAGGTTCCTCGGGAGCCTCCGTGGGCACAGGCCCGTCCCCGTTGAAGACGGGCATGGACTCCACTACCTGCTCCCAGTCGTCGCGGAGGAACAAGGGCGTAGGAGCGCCGTCCAACCTCGCCACATCGCCCCCGACCAGAGATTGGAGGACCGCAGCCAGATTTTTGTTGGCCAAGACCGTGGGGCTCGGATGGGGCCTCCACATCGGAAGTGAGTACCGCCGAAGCGGAGCCAGCTGGTGCTTCAGGAATTCCCTCATCAGCGACACGTCGGTTAGCTTCACCGCCGCCGTGTTGGCCTGCCTCAGATCCGCGTCCATCTTCTCCAACACCATCTTCGCGCGGGGGTCCGCGAGCTCCGCTCGACCCCAATCGCTGGAGCTCGTGGGTTGCTCCATGGGCAAGATCAGCCGAGGGTGGATGCGCCCAGCATCTGCCAAGACCCACTTGCTCCTGAAGCCCTCAATCCTTTTCCCGGGGTTCGAAATGGCAATGACGCCACCGTACGCGACGAAGCTCGCGCACGGGGAAGCAGGACCGCGAGAGGTCCGGAGGTAGAAGTAGTGGCGCAGCAAGGGCACTGAGGGCTGCACCCCTACGTGAACCTCGCAGTAATAGGCGAAGATTGCCAGGAGAAGGACGGAGTTGGGGTGGAGATGCAGAGCCTGTAGCTTATAATGACGAAGGACAGAGAAGAAGAACTCGGAGAAGGGAGGCACCAGGCCAGCAGCAATGGCGCTTACAAAGAGCGGATAGAAGGTGCTCCCTTGGCCCTCAGGGGTGGCGGAGCCGGCCTTGAACACCTTCGCCCTGTCGATGCCCTGCGCCACCGCCATCCGGCGCAACCGGGCGAGGCTCGCCTCCAACACATTCGGCGAATCCAGGGTAGACGAGTACCAAGCTCCAGCCGGGGACTGACGAGGCGCCATGGCTTCCTAGGTCATGCGGTCGAAGTAGATCTAGAAATTTTGGAGGAAGGAAGGCGAGGCGCAGGAAAGGGGATCTAAGCAGCAACCGTAGAAAGCAAAAAAAGCAAAGCCTAGGCAGATGCCGCTCATTTATCAACACGCGCGGTTGCTGAGGCGCTCACGTCCAATCAACCGCCACGCGGCGCCCAAGGCCGCAGGTTGTTAGGGCCCGCGGCGCTTCGCCCTTGCCCTTTTCGCCTTCCTGCACGGCCAAGTCCGGGCACGCCTTGGGCCCGGGGGCTACTGTCGGCGTTCTGGGAACAGGGGTCCCCAGACTTGCCTGCCTGTGGCCTGCGGCGTGGCTCAAAGGGGGCCCAACACGGCCCATCTTCATCGACACAGACCCAAGACCCTCGCGAGGGGCCAAGCCTCGTGGGGCGGATGACACGGAGCTTCCTCAGGCACGGCCTCGTCAGGCTGGCTCGTGAGGAGGCGGAGAGATCAAGGCGGGGTACCTCACGAGGTGCCCGTGACGCAAGCCATGACGACCAAGGGCGCCAGGCGGGCGCCAGCCCGCACAGTGTCCTCCTTTCCTCTTTGGTGCAAAGGGAGCAAGCGCAGGCAAGAGCATCAAGCAAAGGCACCTGTTTCGGTGCAACGAGACCAAGACCAGCCCAATGGCAGAGAGGAAGTCATTGTGGAGCCCAAGCCAGTGTCACCACCAGAGCCTTTGGCAGGCGAGGACCAACTTTAGCCAGGATAAGTGTACTAGATGTTCCCCTTCAAAACGGCCAATTGTTGGCGCCCTTCCCGCTCAATATTTGGGAAGAGGCCCAGGGCCTTTGCCTATAAATAGGACTAGCCACCCCCAGGGTAGAGAGAGAGAAGAGAGGATCCGCCAATCCAGAAACAAGCTGGGATCGGATCAGATCATATCAGAGAGAGAGAGAAGGGTGACTGAACTCCTCCTAGCAGTTCATCGCCCCAGCCAAGAACAAACCCTCGCGAGGCTGTTCTTCCTTGTATTGCTCATCATCATCAGCCCAAGAGGCAATCCACCACACCACAAAATAGAGTAGGGTATTACACCACAATGGTGGCCCGAACTAGTATAAACCCTGTGTCTCTTGTGCTGTTCTTTCCATAGCTTAGATCATAGCGTGGCGGTGGGGTGCAGGTAGGTAGAAGGCGAAATCTCCGTGCGCACCCCAGTGTTCGAACCTCAAGGGTCTGCCGGAACCCAAAATCCGACAGGTCTTGAGGATCCTTTGGACACCCTGTCGCACGTCTGCGCCGCCTTTCACCTTGGTGTAGGATCCTTTGAGAGGACCAACGATCGGGTTTGAAAGAAGGAGCTTGGGAAAGGGCCCTTTGTACCTCCAAAAAGTGTCTTGGGTTTTAAAGAACCTAGAAAAAAATAAAAAAAAGAGAAAAAGGAGGAAAATGAAGGTCCGAATAGGGTCGAGCCATATTGAAGACTTTGTCCTTAGTGTGACTCCGTCCTTGCCCATGGTATTTTTAGTGTGTAGTTATGTACCCACGATATGTTTGCCATGATTAGGTGGGGGTTTAGACGGAGGCCGAATTGCTAATGAAGTTCTGGATGAACCGAACTGTCGTTCTGCAGGGTAGACCGGACCCGTTTGACCGTGCCCGGGGGCTTGATGGCTGATGAGGTATTTGGCTTGATAAGGCCACCCTGTACCTCAGCTGCGAGGGCCGCGGTATGTTCGTCGGTACGGAGGGAGCGCTCCATGTTTCCATTGACTATTATAACACCGCGTGGTCTGGGCATCTTAAGCTTTAGATAGGCATAGTGCGGGACTGCATGGAAACGGGCGAAAGCGGTTCGTCCAAGCAGTGCATGATAACCACTACGGAAGGGGATGATGTCGAAGATCAATATCGCTTCAGAAGTTATCCGGTGAGCCGAAGACTACCTCCAGCATTATTAACCCTGTGCAGCAGGCCTCTACGCCAGTTATTACTCCTTTAAAGGTGGTTTTAGTGGGTTTGATCCTTGATGGATCAATACCCATTTTACGGACTGTGTCCTGATAAAGTAGGTTAAGACTGCTGCCGCCGTCCATGAGGACTTCAGAGGTGCTTCGGCGCTTGTGTTACTTCGGCGCACTATGCCTATCTAAAGCTTAAGATGCCCGGACTCGTGTGAGATGGAATCCGTCGAAGCACCTCTTCCGTCGTCCATGTCTTCGGTATCTTCATTGTTGCTTCGGCGCTTGTGTTTGTTGCGTCGTGGCCTACTGTTGCCATCTTTGGTTTCGGAGGTGCCAGGGTCACTAGTGCTGTTGCTTCTACGAGCTAGCCAGCTATCTTCTCCCGCGCAAAAGCGGGTCATGAGTGCGGTAAGAGCTGCCATGGACTTCGGTTTTTCTTGGCCGAGGTGTTGGGCGAGCCATTCGTCACGGACGCTGTGTTTAAAGGCCGCCAGGGCTTCAGCGCCCGGACAATCGACAATCTTGTTCTTTTTAATTTAGAACCTGGTCCATAGTTTTTGGGCCGACTCTCCGGGCTGCCGGACTATATGACTGAGGTCATCGGCGTCCGGAGGCCGGACATAGGTACCTTGGAAGTTGTCTCTAAAGGTGTCATCCAAATCTTCCCAACTATCAATAGAGTTCTTTGGGAGGCTATTTAGCCGGTGCCGTGCTGGTCCTTTCAGTTTTAAGGGGAGGTATTTGATGGTGTGGAGATGGTCACCGCGGGCCATGTGGATATGCAGAAGGAAGTCTTCAATCCATACCGCGGGATCTGTTGTGCCGTCGTATGATTCAATGTTTACGGGTTTAAACCCTTCTGGGAACTAGTGCTGCATTACCTCATCGGTAAAGCATAAGGGCTACGCGGCGCCTCTGTATCGAGCAACGTCACGACGGAGTTCAGATGACATCTGTATGCGGTTTTCGGCCCTGGTGAGGTTATGCCTATCGCACCAGGCTTGACGGTCGTCTTCTCGCGTTGGGGCGCGCCCTCCTTGATCCATAGATTGATCTGGCTTGGCCTACTCTATTGCCCAGGTCTTGTCGTATGTCGTAGGTGTATCCTAGAGCCGCTGTCTCTCTGCCCTTATGGCGAGGTGGTGCAGGTTGGTGTTCGGCGTAGGTGACCGCTTTATCTCGCCCACGTGGTGGCCGGTCTGGTTCATCAGCGCAGTCATGTTTTGACTGTATTGGCTCGAAGGCCTCGTCGTTGAATTGTGGTAGTAGCTGACGCTTCAGATAACTCTTTGTTGAGCATTGGAGGCCATATTCTTCGGCAGCTAGGACCTGGGTCCATCTGTCGTGGAGTGTATCCTATTCGGCTTGGAGCCGCTACTGCTACTTTTTTAGGCTTCTTGCAGTGGCGATTAGTTGGAGCTTAAAGCACTCCTGCTCGAGGGGTTCCTCTGGCATGATGAAATCTTTGTTGCCGAGGCTGACATCATCCTCTGTGAGTGGTAGATAGTTGCTATCTTCTGAATCCTCGTCCCAACCGGATCGTCGGGGTTAACTTGCCCTTCTTCCACATCATTCTGCTCGGATGTGGGCTCGACAGGGGCTTCAGGGTCTTTGGCGTTCTCTGGAGTGGTATTTTCTCCGGTGCCAGTATTACTGTCTTTTTCACGACGCAATTTTTAGCGGTGTCGCTGGCGTCGATGCTTTGATGGTGCCTCAGCAGGTTTGTCCTCAACCGGATCCTTCCTGCCTTCACCGTCATCCTCTTTGGGTGTATCTACCATATACACGTCGTATGTGGAGGTGGCCGTCCAACGTCCGATAAATGACGGGTCTTGGCCTTGTACGTCTCCGGCATCATCGTCCATGCTGTCGATGTCTTCGGAGGTGTAGTCCAACATGTCGGTTAAGTCCTCGACGGTGGGTATGAAGTGGGTGGTGGGTGACGTAAAATTCCCCGCTCTCAGCCCCTAGTCTGGGCTTGGCATAGTTCGGAGGTGATTCCTCTATAATGAAGAAGGACCGCATTAAGTCTAGAGCCTCGTTTAAGAGTGAAGATTGGACGGGGAAACGAGAGTCCGTGGGGCTGGCCAGGGCAAAGGCCTCCTGGCCACGCTGGCTTGGCGCGGACTTCGAGAGTTTGGAGCTCGAGTCTGGGGGGGAGTCCGGCCTTTCAATGATAGGGGGAACCGAATCTGATTCTGGGCTAGCCGAGGACAAAATCGCCTCCGGATCTCCAATAGGGAGCCTCATAGCAGAGAGTCTGGCGGGCTCCAAACTCCCATCTTCGGACTCGACAGTTTGCTCCGGATCTAACGCCAAAGCGGTGGTCGGGGCCGCGAAACCTTCGAAGACCAAGTCTCCTCGGATATCAGTGACATAATTTAGGTTCCCGAAACTGATCTGATGACCAGGGGCGTAGCTGTCGATCTGTTCGAGGTGGCCAATTGAGTTGGCACGCAGAGCGAAGCCGCCGAACATGAAAAATTGTCCGGGGAGGAAAGTTTCCTCCGAAACGACATCGTAGTTAATGATCAAACGAGCCATCGAACCTTCTGTTGATGACACAGTGGAACTCTCAATGAAAGCACCAATGTTGTTGTCAAAACCATCCGATCTCGGGTAGGGGGTACCAAACTGTGCGTCTGAGGATCGAAGGCAACATGAGACAAGGGAGACACAATGTTTACCTAGGTTCGGGCCCTCTTGATGGAGGTAAAACCCTATGTCCTACTTGATTGTATTTGATGAGTATAGGGGTTACAAGAGTTGATCCACCTCGAGATCGTAATGGCTAAACCCTAGATGTCTAGCCTATATGATTTTTCTTAGCCTCTACAGACTAAACCCTCCTGTTTATATAGACACCATAGGGGCCTAGGGTTGTAAACAGTCGGTTTACAGAGAAAGGAAATTATACATCCGGACGCTAGGCTTGCCGTCAATGCAAAAGAGAGTCCCATCCGGACACGGGGGAAGGTCTTCTGCCTTGTATCTTCATGGCCCATCAGTTCGGCCCATATCATATAGCCCGGACACCCGAGGACCCCTTAGTCAGGACTCCCTCAGCCTCCTCCCGGACGAGCCAACCGGACCGCTGCGCCTGACGGAGATGCTGACCCTCCAGCACCACCGCCGCGCGACCCCGTTGCCCAGGAGGTCGTCCCACAGCTGCGTGGACATGGAACCACAGCCGCCGCCGGCACCGTCAGGAGCCAGGCGACGATGCGGTCAACGTCATCAACATCTATGCCAAGCATAGACACGGAGGTGATGGCGCGAGCTCAGTTGCTACTGAGGTTCCTGCCAGTGGCCAAACAGATGGATAAATGGCGTGCCACCATCCAGAGCCTGCTCGATTTTGCCGAAGCTGGGGGCTCATGACGAGCTGGCCCGCCATGACCTCCCCAAGCGGCAGCAACGGCTCGCACCGTTGGCCGAACGGAGGGGGTCGTCCCCATGGTGCAGTCCCCGCCACGGCAGCCGCCGCGGGTGTTGGTGTCAAAACCGGCGGATCTCGGGTAGGGGGTCCCGAACTGTGCGTCTAAGGTCGATGGTAACAGGAGACAGGGGACATGATGTTTTACCCAGGTTTGGGCCCTCTCTATGGAGTTAATACTGACGGTGTCCTGGACTAGGGGGTACTCACCACGTTGTCTCCCAATCAGTTGGATTCGGCCGAGGACCCCCATGGCCGTATGCTCATGGGCCAGTTCGGACATCCAATGTATACACGAGGAAGATTCCACAAGACTTGGTGATCAAGACGAGGACTCCTCTCCACCGGCGTATTCGACTAGGACTCTTGTTATCCTAGGCCTCTGGTACATTATATAAGCCGAGGCCAGGCTAGTCGGTAGGTTATTATGACATTACTCATCATACCCGTAGGGTTTAGACCACAACATACGATCTCGGGGTAGATCAACTCTTGTAACCCCTATACTCATCAAAGTCAATCAAGCAGGAAGTAGGGTATTACCTCCATCAAGAGGGCCCGAACCTGGGTAAACATCGTGTCCCATGTCTCCTGTTACCATTGATCCTTAGACGCATAGTTCGGGACCCCCTACCCGAGATCTGCCGGTTTTGACACCGACAATGGCGCTTTCATTGAGAGTTCCGTTGTGTGATCGGCAAAGGATCAATGGCTCGCCCGCAGATCAACTATGACGCCGACATCTTCGTCGCCGGCTCGACTAAGGGCCGCGCTCCATCTCCGATCGTCATGTTCGGACGGGGGCCTTCATCAACATCAACTCCGATCTCTATCAAGATCATGGAGGAATAATCCAGGGAGCTCGGGGGCTCAACGTCAACATTGCCCTCGGGCGACCGTGGTGTTTTTCCGAACATCAAACTTGTATCCGCTGCCACCACCTCCTTGAGCATCGCTTTGACGATCCTTTGATGTAATTGTGTGGAATTGAGTCTAAAACAATCACGCAAAATGTCCTCGAGTTCCGATGGAGGAATCTCTGGAAAATCTACGACATACCGGAGCCCTGTCAAATCTGGACAAGAATCTGGACGAGTTTAGGGCGTGGTCTCCAGCACCTAGATCGGACGTCCTTTGGAAGATCCAACCATTGATCGGCTGTGGAATTCCTATATCTAGCACCCCTCAAAATTTCAGCTCGATCTGACCGTCCAAACTCCGGGAACCTTCTGATTAGTGAATCACTTTTCGGATCTGTTTTCTGCACAAATACGGATCCGACCAGAATTCATGTTTCTTTACGAACGTGATATTGGACAATCTTTTTAAAGGAATTTTCTTCTATGGCATTGTGCGTTGTTTTTAACACATGCCCATAAAAGTTTAAGCCTTCTTTGAGGCACTCTTCACCATCGCGCTGGTGTCACACCAGTCCAGTAACATTGCTCCATGTTTGCCGACCTGCGCTAGAAAGATCGTCGCTTCATCGATCCGATCCTAACCTTATCGGATCATCAGCTCGGCAAACTGAACAAGAGTCCGGCATCGTGAAGGATAAATCATCACCAACACCATCGCCCCACGGATTACACGGGTCAGGCTCGCCGACATCGCCGCTTGGTCACTTCATCAATCCGGCATTGACCGCGTCACAAGTTATGACCAGCATCGGCATGGCCGCACTGTTGCTTTTTCAAGCCGATGTCCATCATGCTGAACTGATTCAATATCTCGGCTGATATGGCAGCTGCAACGTCTCCTTACTGACCTGCTTCGTCATCTCGGCTAGACCGGGGACTTTGCTATTTCTTCATCAACATACTCCGGTGACTTCAGCGTCACCAGCCGACCAACTTTGTCACGTTAGCTGGACTAGGGGCTTTCCCTCGGCGATCCCACCTTTGCTAGCATCGCCATGCCGTCGCTTTATCACCCATCAGACAATGGGTGTGCGGATCGAGTCCCAATTTTGGGAGTAACCTTTCTTCAGATTACTACAACAGATAAACCAGGTGCTATTGATCCTAGTATTTTTTCTTGCTTGGGTTTATTTTTTCCAAGGAATTATTACTCTGGTTTGTTTCATCATCTGTACACAGGTCTATCAAATGGTGGCCGCATTAACAACGGTCGCGTGGTGGTTCCGTCAGTTTCTGTATACACTTCGGCAAATGCCGCATCCAGAACTCAAACCGGCCTGCGAATTCAGGCTTGGCCACGCCTTCACCGCATCACGCCAACGCCCTGCATCGACATGACTTCAGCACCAGGCCACATCTCTCTCAATAAATTATTTTTGCAAAAATCAATTATCCTTTTTGGACCACACTATTTTATGTGTGTAGGTAATCGACTTCGACTGTGTCACGCGGTCACTTTGGCAAGCCGACATCGTTGTCCCAATCGTCTCGCGTGATCACCTTGTTGGTCGAATTGCCATACTGACATGTTCGGTTGCCTCGGGGACTTCGGCATCGCTGAGAGAGCTCTACCTCATCGAGTGTTCGGCACACGGGCCATATTTCTTTTATTATCCACTTTGCTTAAATTATTAATTATGCAGATATTTTTAATTATTATTATCATTATTATTATCTCTGGATTGCACTATTTTTTGTGCACAGGTAAATGATTTCGGCCGGGCAGCGCTATTACCTTGGCGCACCAATGTGCTGATGTGGGGGTTCTGTCATCACCTTGCCGACCTACCGCATCACCTCGGCTGGACCGGGGGCTTCATCATCACTTCATTAACACACACACTGGGGGCTTCGGCGTCACACTGCCAGCATGCTCCATTGCCGCGGCCAGACTGGGGTTTTCACCTCGCCCATCGACTATGCTGCGTCACCACTTCATCAAGCCGAGATCTTTACTCGGAGATCTCGGGACCAGCTTGGGGGCCGGGATCTGATAACCCACAAGTATAGGGGATCAATTGTAGCCTCTTTCGATAAGTAAGAGTGTCGAACCCAACGAGGAGCTAAAGGTAGAACAGATATTTCCTCAAGTTCTATCGACCACCGATACAACTCTACGCACGCTCGACGTTCGCTTTACCTAAAACAAGTATGAAACTAGAAGTACTTTGTAGGTGTTTTTGGATAGGTTTGCAAGATAATAAAGAGCACGTAAATAAAAGCTAGGGGCTGTTTAGATTAAGAAGCAATAAAGTTAGTATAACGAGTGTGGAAAAGTGGTGGTAGGAGTTGCGAAATTGTCCCTAACCAATTGACTACTTTACTAGACCAATAGCAAGTTTCATGTGGGAGAGGCCACTGCTAGCATGCCATCCCTGACTTGGAATTCTATGCACTTATGATTGGAACTATTAGCAAGCATCCGCAACTACTAACATTCATTAAGGTAAAACCCAACCATAGCATTAAGATATATTGGTCCCCCTTCAATCCCGTATGCATCAATTTCTATGCTAGGTTGAAGCTTCTGTCACTCTTGCCCTCCAATACATAGCCCTATCAACATACAACTAACCCTATGGTGTGATCCACGTGCGCGCTCATATTATGGGCACCAAAGGACAGCAACATAACCACAAGCAAATTAAACCAATCATAGCAATTCATCAACCACTCATAGGACAACGAAAATCTACTCAGACATCATAGGATGGCAACACATCATTGGATAATAATATGAAGCATAAAGCACCATCTTCAAGTAGAGGGTATAGCGGGTTGCGGGAGAGTGGACCGCTGTAGATAGAGGGGGGAAGGTGATGGAGATGTTGGTGAAGATGGCGGTGGTGTTGGTGAAGATCGCGGTGATGATGATGGTGGCCATGGCAGCGTTCCGGTGCCACCGGAAGAGAAGGGGAGAGGGGCCCCCTTCTTATTCTTCTTCTTCTTCCTTGACCTCCTCCCTAGATGGGAGAAGGGATTCCCCTCTGGTCCTTGGCCTCCATGGCATGGGAGAGGCGAGAGCCCCTCCGAGATTGGATCTGTCTCTCTCTGTTTCTGTGTTCTGGTATTCTGCCCTTTCACCATTTCATATATATATGGAGATCCATAACTCCGATTGGATTGAAACCTTCACTGAGATTTTTTCCTAAAAATTAGCTTTCCGGCTGAAGAAGGGCATTAACCGCCTTATGGGGGGCCCACGAGGGTCAGTGGCGCGCCTAGGGGGGTGGGGCGCGCCCCCTGCCTCGTGCCTCCCTCGGGCACTGTCTCACGTTGATTTTCTTCCCATATTTCACATATATTCCAAAAATAATCTTCGTCTGTTTTTATCCCATTTGGACTCCGTTTGATATGGATTTTCCGCGAAACAAAAAACATGCAACAAACAGGAACTGGCAGTGGGCACTGGATCAATATGTTAGTCTCCAAAAATAGTATAAAAAGTTGCCAAAAGTATATGAAAGTTATAGAATATTGGCATGGAACAATAAAAAATTATAGATACGACGGAGATGTATCAGCATCCCCAAGCTTAATTCCTGCTCGTCCTTGAGTAGGTAAATGATAAAAAAATAATTTTTGATGTGGAATGCTACCTAGCATAATCTTGATCACATATCTAATCATGGCATGAATATTAAGATACGAGTGATTCAAAGCAATAGTCTATCATTTGACCTAAAAACAACAATACTTCAAGCCTACTAATAAAGCAATCATGTCTTTTCAAAATAACATGGCCAAAGAAATTTATCCCTACAAAATCATATAGTCTGGCTATGCTCCATATTCAACACACAAAATATTCAAATCATGCACAACCCTGATGACAAGCCAAGCAATTGTTTCATACTTTTGACGTTTCTCAAACCTTCTCAACTTTCACGCAATACATGAGCGTGAGCCATGGATATAGCACTATAGGTGGAATAGAATATGATGGTGAAGGTTGTGTGGAGGAGACAAGAAAGGGAGAAAGTCTCACATCGACGCGGCTAATCAACGGGCTATGGAGATGCCCATCAATTGATGTCAATGTGAGGAGTAGGGATTGCCATGCAACAGATGCACTAAGAGCTATAAGTGCATGAAAGCTCAAACTGGAAACTAAGTGGGTGTGCATCCAACTTGCTTGCTCATGAAGACCTCGGGAATTTGAGGAAGCCCATCATCGGAATTTACAAGCCAAGTTCTATAATGAAAATTCCCACTAGTATATAAAAGTGATAACTCAAGAGACTCTCTATATGAAGGACATATTGCTACTCTGAAGCACAAGTGTGGTAAAAGGATAGTAGCATTGCCCCTTCTATCTTTTTCTCTCATTTTTTTGTTTTTCTCTTTTTTTCTCCTCTTTTTTTGGTGGGCTTCTTTGGCCTCTTTTTTGTGGGCTTCTTTGGCCTTTTTTATTTATTTTTAAAGTTCGGAGTCTCGTCCCGACTTGTGGGGGAATCATAGTCTCCATCATCCTTTCCTCACTGGGACAATGCTCTAGTAATGATGATATCACACTTTTATTTACTTACAACTCGATATTACAACTCGATATTAGAACAAAATATGACTCTATATGAATGCCTCCGGCGGTGTACCGAGATGTGCAATGATCTAGCGTAGCAATGACATCAAAAAACGGACAAGACATGAAAACATCATGCTAGCTATCTTACGATCATGCAAAGCAATATGACAATGAATGCTCAAGTCATGTATATGATGATGATGGAAGTTGCATGGCAATATATCTCGAAATGGCTATGGAAATGCCATGATAGGTAGGTATGGTGGCTGTTTTGAGGAAGATATAAGGAGGCTTATGTGCGATAGAGTGTATCGTATCACGGGGTTTGGATGCACCAGCGAAGTTTGCACTAACTCTCGAGGTGAGAAAGGGCAATGCACGGTACCGAAGAGGCTAGCAATGATGGAAGGGTGAGAGTGCGTATAATCCATGGACTCAACATTAGTCATAAAGAACTCACATACTTATTGCAAAAATCTATTAGTCATCGAAAAAAATACTATGCGCATGTTCCTAGGGGGATAGATTGGTAGGAAAAGTCCATCACTCGTCGTCGACCGCCACTCATAAGGAAGACAATCAATAAATAAATCATGCTCCGACTTCATCACATAACGGTTCACCATATGTGCATGCTACGGGAATCACAAACCTCAACACAAGTATTTCTACTAATCCACAACTACCCACTAGCATGACTCTAATATCACCATCTTTATATCGCAAAACTATTGCAAGGAATCAAACATATCATATTCAGTGATCTACAATTTTTATGTAGGATTTTATGACTAACCATGTGAATGACCAGTTCCTGTCATCTCTCTAAATAGATATAAGTGAAGCAAGAGAGTTTAATTCTTTCTACAAAAGATATGCCCACGCTCTAAAAAATATAAGTGAAGCAAAAGAGGATTCTACAAATTGCGGTTTTCTATATAAAGAGAAACAAGCAATCCAAACTTCAAATGATATAAGTGAAGCACATGAAGCATTCTATAAAACCATACTCGAAAGATATAAGTGAAGTGCATAGAGCATTTTATAAATCAACCAAGGACTATCTCATACCGGCATGGTGCATAAAAGAAAAATGAAAACTAAATGCAAAAGACGCTCCAAGATTGCACATATCGCATGAATGAAACGAATCCGAAAACATACCGATACTTGTTGAAGAAAGATGGGATGCCTTCTGGGGCATCCCCAAGCTTAGACGCTTGAGTCTCCTTGAATATTTACTTGGGGTGCCTTGGGCATCCCCAAGCTTGAGATCTTGCCTCTCCTTCTTATCCTCATATCGATACCTCCTCGATCTTCGAACACTGATCATCCACACAAAACTCAATAGAAAACTCAGTAAGATCCGTTAGTATAATAAAGCAAATCACTACTCTAAGTACTGTTCCAATCCAATTCACATTTTGTATTTGAATTATAGCTACTGTAATATAACTTTTCTATGGCTTAATCCACTGATATAAATTGATAGTTTCATCAAAACAAGCAAACTATGCATCAAAAACAGAATGTGTCTTAAACATGAAAGTCTGTAGTAATCTGAACATTCACCATACTTATGTTACTACAAAAATTCTACCAAAATTAGGAAAAATAAAAAAATCGTATGGCATGTTGATAGCAGTCCGGAGCGAATGCCCCGGACCAAGCCTCGGGCCACCTCGTAAGTACCAAAAACCTTATGCACGTCCAAATGCCTAGCCTTTCCATTTTGTAATATTAATGTGTTTAAATTATGCCATCGCAGTCCGGCCCGCGACAGCTCCCCGCGATCCTTGATAGAGGGTTCGCTAGATTCAAAGGAGATGGCTAGCATGCCACCGCCGTCCGCTCACTCTGACTCGGCCAAGGGTGATGACGAGGTGGTGTCCCAAAGGACCTTCCCAGACCGGGGGGAGGTTCCGGATATCGTCGGGGTGGCACCCAAGGATGACTCCTCGGCCGCCAAACACATGGGGGAAAAAGCCCCCGTGGGGACTGGTGATGGGGGCCAAATTCCATTCAGCCCCCAGCCGGATACCATTCCGGAGACCTACACAGCTCCGGAGTCCAGCGAAAGGCCTTCCCTTAAAGGAGGAGGTGTGCCTGTTCCGCCGGTGACCTCTGTCCAACCAGAGGCACCTGATAATCTACTAGAAGCGCTGCGAGGCGCTTCCATTGTGGATGAACACCATGTCCTTATGGGTATGGTGATCGAGAAGGTTCAGTACGCCAAAAGCGGACTGACGAAGCCTACCCTAGCCTTTTAACAAGCTTCCAGGTAAGTAATATAATTGTAGAAAGGATATCACAGTGTAGACAGTAGCCCCTGATGCTCTGTTCGGTGTTCGGAAAGAAAAAGCCGAATAGAGGATCAAAATAATTTTCGCAGGAGTCTAACATAAGATGTCTATGTGAATAAGTAGGCATCGCTGCTGGCTGCTGCCGCTCATACTGTGGAGGTCTCCGAACTGAAGCAGAGCCTGGAGAGCATCGAAGAAGAGCTCAACCTCATGAATAAGCAGCTAAAGGACAGCCAAGGTATGCAGTGAACTACGCGTATATTTAGGAAGGATGAATGTTTCATGCTGACTAAAGTGTCATGAATTTTATTAGGGGCCATGACCAAGGTGGCAGCCCTCAAGAAGGCGTTAGCCGAGGCCGAGGACAAAGCGGCCAAGGAGCACGCCGCGCGCGAGAAGCACGAGGCCCGGGTCAGCGTGGTCTAGCAAGAGCTCGAGGACATCGTCAAGAAGTACAAGTCCTTGGAGCGTGATTCTAAGACGCAAGCGTCCGAACTTGTGAAGGCCCGCCAGAGCGCACAAGAGGCTCGAGCCGAGGCCCAGATCGACCTTCAAGAAATCCAAGCGGCCTAGAAGATCGCGACGGGTAAGGCTTTCATTATGCAAAGCAAGTATGTGAAGGAAACTTTCTTTTTACTTACCCAAATTTGGAGCTCTCTAGGGGCGTTTACGGATTTACCGCGCAGCGTATCAGATGCTGCTGAGTTCTATCGAGCCGGAGAAGGGAGTTCTACGGAGAAGCTATTCTGGTCTCAATATCTTGGACCAGAACATCCGGTGACCTTCAATGACCAGCTGAAACAACTGGTCGAGCTGCACAAGGCGGCCGAGCTAGTGATGAAGGACCTGATAGTCCGACTATGGCCTGCCGACCGATACCCAGCAGCTATTTCGGACTTGTGAAGTGGCTTGTTAGTGCCTGCCCATGGCTTGAGGTCATAAAGTGGTCAGTCTGTATTGAAGGTGCCCGGATGGCCTTTGCCCGTGTCAAGATGCACTAGACGAAGATGGATGCCAAGAAGCTGATGACTGAGGGGCCGCCTGAGGGCAAGGAGCACCGCCGACCCGAGTTATATTTTGATGGTGTCCTGGAGGGATCTCGCCTTGTGGCGGAGCAATGTGCGAAGGATGTTATATTCCCATGAAAATATTCATATTATCCTGTCTTGTAACATGAAACAATGATGTTATGGAATATAATGCTTGTTATGTTTTAATTTTTTCCTCTTGTGCGGCCGTGTTGTATGAAATGTGAGGGTTGGCCAATCATCGGCTTCTGCCCCCATGTAGGTAGTACGGGGGGTGTTCGGGATGGAATCTAAACAATCTTGATCCAATTATATGGTCCTGGAAGGAGTTGTTTAGCGCAATGAACCAGGCAACCAGACTATGCGGCTTGAACGCCCTCACTTAGCCATAGGAGTTATATAATAAAAACATGGGTGCAACCCCTAGTATCCGAACTAGAGTGTTATAAGCGTCTGATCGGGAAGTACCGATCCTTCGCGTGATGTGGAAGAAATCTCCAACGATTTGCAACCTCCGAACAGCTGACCGGCTCTCGCCGCAACATGACAGTCAGTTTTCAGCTTTCTCTACTGAGGTGCTCCTTTGGATAAACCAAGGCACAATCACAGTAGTTCTCCCTTTACTACCTTAGCCGATGTAGCGGAACTTAAGGTAACAATCACAGGAGCCGGGTAACCCAACTACTGACCAAAGACATGATTCAGAGCCAATGCATATAATGCTAAATTCGGGGTGCCGAACTATACTTATAAAAAGTGTTCGGACTTTTGCTGCCATAGTGTGGGGTGCTATGAAGCCCCTGGCAAACATCAAACGTACCAAAGTGTATGGGTGCTACCTGATAGGGTTATCCACAGGGGAGCTGAGAGAAAAAGGAGATAGAAAACAGAAAAGGTGCAAAGGTAAAAAGTTGAGGTCCTAAAGCTCCAGTCGCAAACAGTTCTCATTGTAATTTAATTAGTATGCCAAGGCGCATTGATACAGGTAGTGCGATAAGCAACAGGCTATTTGACATGCCTAAACCAAGGGAGAGCTGCATGTGGGTCCTAAAAAACAAGTAGAGTTATCATTAACGGAATCACCTAAAAAGTCCCCCATATGTCTGCGTTTCTCGCCTTCTTGGTGTGTTTATCCTTCAAGAGGACCGATGACCAGACCACCAGATGGGGCCTGTGGGATTGAGACCTGAAAAGGAAACAAGTAAACATGAAAGTATGTGTGTATCCGATGTCGGTTGAGCCGTACTATGGACCACAAGCTAGCTATGCCTCCGTCAATGCCCATGGGATTTTGAGTGCATAGTTATGTACGCGCGAAACGAATGCCACCACTTGATCGGGACTGAGATGGAGGCCGGATTGCTAGTCGAGCTCCTGACGAGCCGAGCTCTCCTATTGTAGACTAGTTCGGACCCTCTTAACGGTGTCTGTGGGCTCGGCAGCCAAATTAAGGTTCTGCTTGAGAAGGCCGCTCTGCACTTCTGCTGCTAAGGCAGCTGTGTGCTCTTCTGTATGGAGGGAGCGTTCCGTATTTCCGTTGACCGTTATGACGCCGCGTGGAACGGGCACCTTGAGCTTGAGATAAGCATAGTGTGGTACTATGCTAAATCAAGAAAATGAAGTTCATCCGAGCAGTGTGTGATAGCCGCTGCGGAAGGGGACGATATCGAAGATTAACTCCTCGCTTCGGAAGTTGTCCGGAGATCCGAAGACAACCTCTAGTGTGATTGGGCCCGTACAACGGGCCTCTACACCTGGTATGACCCCTTTAAAGGTAGTCCTGGTGGGCTAGATCTGTGATGGGTTAATGCCCATTTTTCACGCTGTATCCTGATAGAGCAGATTGAGGATGCTACCTCCGTCCATAAGGACGTGAGTCAGGTGGAACCCATCAATTATTGGGTCTAGGACCAGTGCGGCTGAGCCACCGTGATGGATACTGGTCGGATGATCCCCGCGATCAAAAGTGATCGGGCATGATGACCATAGATTAAATTTTGGGGCGACTGGCTCTATCGCGTAGACGTCCCTGAGTGCACGCTTGCACTCCCTCTTGGGGATGTGGATAGCGTATATCATGTTCACCATTTTGACCCGAGGGGGAAACTTCTTCTGTCCCCCTGTGTTCGGTTGCCGGGGCTCTTCGTCATCGTCCTCGCTTTGCGATCCCTTTTCCCTGTTCTTGGCGTTTAATTTGTCGGCCTGTTTAAAACCCCAACAATCTCTATTTGTATTATTAGGTTGTTTGTCCAAGGTGCCATGAGTCTGGCACGGACGATCAAATATGTGGTCCAAGCTGGATGGGCCTGAATTGTTCTTTTGGAACGGCTTCTTCCACTGACCGGACTTAGAGCCACTGAATCCGGCATTGACTGCCGTATCCTCGGTGTTGTCAGTGTTGTTTTGACACTTGTATCTGTTGCATCGAGACTTGTCTTTGTTATTTTTAACTTCAGGGGTGCCGGCATCGCTTGCATTGTTTTTGCTATGAGCCAACCAACTGTCCTCGCCCGCACAAAAGCGGGTCATGAGTGCTGTGAGGGCCGCCATGGATTTTGTCTTTTCTTGGCCGAGGTGGCGAGCGATCCATTAATCGCGGATGCTGTGTTTGAAGGCTGCTAAGGCTTCGGCATCCGGACAATCGACGATTTGGTTCTTTTTAGTTAAGAACCTAGTCCAGAATTTCCTGGCTGACTCTCCAGGTTGTTGAACTATGTGGCTTAAGTCATCGGCGTATGGTGGCCGGACATATGTACCTTGGAAGTTCTCGAGGAAGGCTTCTTCCAAGTCCTCCCAGCTGCCGATAGATTTTTCAGGGAGGTTGTTTAACCAGTGCCGAGCTGGCCCCTTGAGTTTTAAATGGAGGTATTTGATGGTGTGGAGGTCATCGCCGCGAGCCATATGAATATGGAGAATGAAGTCTTTGATCCACACCGCGGTGTCCGTGGTTCCATTGTATGATTCTATATTCAAGGGTTTGAATCCTTCTAGGAATTCATGATCCATCACCTCATTAGTGAATCAATGAGGGTGTGCGGCGCCTCTATATCGGGCCGTATCGCGACGTAGCTCTGATGGAGTCCGTCTGCGGTTTTCAGCCCGTGCATTACTAAGTTTGTCACGTCCGGATAGGTGGCCGTCGTCGCATGTCGAGGCATGTCCTCGCGATCCGTAGATTGATCTGGTATGTCCTGCTTATTGTTCAGGTTTTGCCGGAGGTCATATGTATGGCCGTGGGCTAATTTACCTCTACCTGTGCGATGAGGCGGGCGGGCTGGTGTTCACTGTGAGTTGCCATTTTGTCCCGACCACGTGATGGTCAATCAACCGCATTGTACGATGGTCGTATGTATTCCAGCGCCTCCTCGTCAAACTAAGGTAGCAATTTGCGCTTTGGGTAGCTTTTGGTTGGGCGCTTGAGGCCGTATTCTTTGGCTGCTAGGACATCGGTCCATTTATCATTGAGCAGATCTTGGTCAGCTTGAAGCTGCTGCTGCTTCTTTTTCAGGCTCCTTGCAGTGGCTATTAGCTGGCGCTTGAAGCACTCCTGCTCAAGAGGTTCCTCAGGCACGATGAAATCGTCGGTGCCGAGGCTCACCTCATCCTCAGAGAGCAGAAGATAACTTCCGTCCTTTGAGTCTTCATGAGTGGCCTGTTTACCAGGGCTACCCTGCCCATCTTGCCATTCATCTTGTTCATTAGCTGTTTCAACGGGGTCTTTGTTGTCTTCAGCACCTTCCGGAGTGTTATCTTCTCCCGTGCCGGTGTTGATGTCTTTACTGCGGCGTGACTTAGAGCGGCGCTGCTGACGCCGATGCTTGGATTGTATTTTAGAAGGTTTAGCCTCAGCTGGATCTTCCTTGTCATCGCCGCTGTTCTCCTTTGGTGCATCCACCATGTATACATCATATGAGGAAGTGGCCGTCCAGCGTCCGGTGAACGGTGGGTTCTGGGCCTCTTCTTCTCTGGCATTGTCGTCCATACCGTCAATGTCCTCGGAGTCGTAATCAAGTGTGTCGGTCAAATCCTCGACCGTGGCTATGAAGTGGGAGGCGGGTGGGAAGCAAAATTCTCCACCGTTAGCCCCTAGTTCGGACCGGATAGAGTTCGGCTGTGAGTCCTCTGTCAAGGACATGTTTTTTAATGAGTTTAGCATGTCGCCCAAAGGAGAGTGCTGGAAGATGTCTGCGGCGCTAAATTCGAAGATCGATAAATGATCAAGTTCGGCCTCCGCGGGCTCACATGGTTCGGAACTTATGGCTAGAGATGAGTCCGGAATTTCAGTGGCACAGGTATCTTGTGAGATCAAGTCTATGTGCGGCCCCAACACCGGGGAATCTTTGGCCTCCGCAGCGGGGTTGAGCTTCCCGTCCTTGGATGGCGCAGTCTGCTCCGGATCTAAGGCCAGAGTGGTTATGGGAGCTGTCTCCTGGATGCAGTCCGATGACAGATTTAGGTCATGTCTCTCGGGGTGACCAGGAGTGGTAGCCGCGGTCCCGAATCCGGCGAAGATCAAGTCTCCACGGATGTCCGCAATGTAGTTCAAGCTCCCAAATCTGACCTGACGGCCAGGGGTGTAGCTTTCTATCTTCTCCAGATGGCCAAACGAATTGGCCCGTAGTGCGAAGCCGCCGAACACAAAGATTTGTCCGGGGAGGAAAATTTCTCCTTGGACAACGTCATTATTGATGATTGAAGGGGCCATCAAACCTTTTGGCGACAACACAGTGGAACTCTCAATGAAAGCACCAATGTCGGTGTCAAAACTGGCGGATCTTGGGTAGGGGGTCCCGAACTGTGCGTCTAAGGTCGATGGTAACAGGAGACACGATGTTTTACCCAGGTTCGGTCCCTCTCTACGGAGGTAATACCCTACATCCTGCTTGATTGATCTTGATGAATATGAGTATTACAAGAGTTGATCTACCACGAGATCGTAATGGCTAAACCCTAGAGGTCTAGCTTGTATGGTTATGATAATGTATCTCTTCCGGAATAAGTCCTCCGGTTTATATAGACACCGGGTGGATCTAGGGTTACACAAGGTCGGTTGCAAAGAAAGGAATCTACATATTCCGTCGCCAAGCTTGCTTTCCATGCCAAGGAGAGTCCTATCTGGACACGGGTGCAGTCTTCGATCTTCGTATCTTCACAGCCCATCAGTCCGGCCCATGGCCAACAGGCCGGACGCCCGAGGACCCCTTAGTCCAGGACTCCCTCAGCGGGCGCAGCAGAATCAAGAGCCCGACGATGTCTCGATGGCCTCTTCTGACCCTCGAGCGCATCCAGGCCAATGTCGAACCCCAGAGGATAGGCGACGGGGAGACACGCGCGTCGTCATAGATCGGTGCTGCGACGACCTCCGCCAGACCAACGGGTGCGGCGGCCTCAACGCTGACAAGGCTGCGCTGGGTGTTAGCGGGTGCCTTCCTTTCAAGGTCGGCTGCCCTACCTTTACACGAGAGCTGCGGCAAGTTCATTGGCCGTCCATTCACACTTTCAAGCCATAGATACATGAGAAGTACGACGAGAGGCTGAACCTGGCAGAGTTCCTGAGCATCTACACCATTGATGTTCAAGCTCCCGGGGGAAGAGACGATAAGGTGTTCGCCAACTACTTCCCTTTGGCTCTCAAGTCCAACGTGAGGTCTTGGTTGATGCACCTGCTGGAGAAGTCCATTTCGTCATGGGCAGACCTGTGCCATGAGTTCATCGGTGCCTTCACTGGTGGCCACCAAGAGCCCGGCAGGCCCAACGACCTGCAGCTTCTCCAGCAAAAGGAAGGGAAACTCTCCGTAAGTATTTACAACAATTCAGTAAAGTTCATAAGAATATTCCAAATATCCATTTGGCAGCTGTTATGGTGGCCTTCCAGTCCAATGTGCGCAACCGTCACATTCGTTCTAAGATAAATGTGCGGTTTCCCAAGACTGTGAAGGAGCTATACACGCTGGTGGATAAGTGTGCTCGGGTGGAGGAAGGAAGGAAGTTGCCCGAAGAGGAGGATTGCATCAATGTTGATTCAGAAGATGAAGATGAATCAACCAATCAGAGAAAGGGCAAGAAGTGCAGCAAGAAGCCAAAAGATAAGGCAGTGATGACCGTAGAAGGTTCAGGAACACCTAGTACCGGCAAAAAGGCCAAGGCTGAGGCCCCCGACAAGGAAGTTGACGCTTGCATAGCCTACCGGGAAGCCGCCGCCGCCGAGAAAGATGGGAAAGGCGAGGGCCATGACCTTGAGCAGTGTTACTAGGTCGAGCAGCTTGTCAAGAAACAGAGAGCAGAATATGATAAGCGTGACAAGGAAAAAGGTCAGAATGCCACTGGCGGAAAGGGCCGAGGTGGTGAAGCAAATCGCCCCGGCAAACCCTTTCGGAACCAAGGAAGACCCACCAGGGGTCAGGAGAAGGAAGTTTGTGATGATGTGAGTAATGAAGGGAATGAAGAGGAAACCAGTGAGCAGGAATTTCAGAAGGCCATTAACACCCTATGCATTGATGGGGGTGCATCTTTGCGCGCCTCCCACCACCAGCTCAAGCGATGGGCACGAGAGTTCAATGCCGTGAAGCCAGCACCAGAGGCCCGAAAACCGCTCAAATGGTCCCGCATGCCAATCATCTTTGATGAGGAGGATCTCCTGGTTGCACCACCACAGTAGGATGCTTGCCATTGCTGGTCTTTGTCGGTGTTCTGGGAATGGGGGTCCCCAGACTTGCCTGCCTGTGGCCTGCGGCGTGGCTCAAAAGGGGGCCCAGCACGGCCCATCTTCACCAACAAAAACCCAAGACCCTCGCGAGGGGCCAAATGACATGGAGCTTCCTCAGGCACGGCCTAGTCAGGATGGCTCACGAGGAGGCGGAGAGACCAAGGCGGGGTACCTCACGAGGTGCTCGTGATGCAAGCCATGACGACCGAGGGCGCCAGGTGGGTGCCAGCCCGCGCAGTGTCCTCCTTTCCTCTTTGGTGCAAGGGGGGCAAGCGCAGCCGTGGAGTACCGAGGCATCAGGCAAAGGTTGCCATTTCGGTGCAACGAGACCAAGACCAGGAGGACTACGAGATGGAGGTCACCGTCGAGCCCAAGACGGCGTCATCACCAGAGCTTTGCGCAGGCGAAGACTACTTTTGTCAGGATAGCTAGTACTAGTTGTCCCCTTTCAAATTAGCCCGCCATTGTTGGCTCCCTTCCCGCTCGATATTTGGGAAGAGGACCAGAGCCTCTATAAATAGGACAAGCCACCCACATCAAAAGGAAGGAGACCACAGGAACACAAGGAGAGAGGACCCGAGGGCAAAGAGAGAGAGAGAGAGAGAGAGAGAGAGAGAGAGAGAGAGAGAGAGAGAGAGAGAGAGAGAGAGAGAGAGAGAGAGAAGGGCGACTGAGCTCCTCCCAGCAGTCCATCGCCCCAGCCAAGAACAGACCCTCGCGAGGCTGTTCTCCCTTGTATTGTTCATCATCATCAGCCCAAGGGGCAATCCACCGCACCACACACTGGAGTAGGGTATTACACCACAACGGTGGCCCGAACCAGTATAAACCCTGTGTCTCTTGTGTTGTTCTTTCCTGAGCTTTAGATCCTAGCAAGGCGGAGGGGTGCAGGTAGGCAGGAGACGAAAGCTCCGCGTGCACCCCAGTGTTCGAACCTCAAGGGTCTGCCAGAACCCGAAATCCAACATTTGGCGCGCCAAGTAGGGGTGCGCCGGGATTCGTCTTCCACCACCCCGTTCTCCTCCGACCATCACGCCCATGTCTGACGCTCGCTTCCCGCATCGCCCAGACGGCCCCTGTCGGCGGGCACCCTCGCCGTTCCCCGTCACCTGCCGTCAACGCCGCCACCGGCCCGGCGGGGGACGAGCGGCAAGCATCATCCCAGCATCCATCCGTGTGGCAAGACGGCCGCACCGCAACTCCCTCGCTAACCCGAGCTGGTTCTTCGTCCCGCACGCTCCGTGCGCCCATGGAGGCTCGAGCTGCACTCATCGCGGCGAAAAAGCTCCTGCGCTACCGCCCCGTCGACGACGTCTATGAAGAATGGCTCGACCGCGTCACCGAGCTCGTCCGTGCCGCAGGGGGCTCTCATGTGCCGTCCGTTCCGCTGCATCGCACTCCGCCCCGCGCGGGCAATGAAGCTCCGGCCGCTCCCCGACCGCCTCCTCCTCAGGAAGGCGCCATGGATCCAAGGCGCGTGGCCCCTGGGAGGAACCCGCTCCGGCAGGCGCCAGCGCAGCAAGAGCAGAGCTCTCAAGAAGTCCCTCGCCCGCAAGAAGCTGCCCGGGCGCTCCCTGCTCCAGCACGTCACGACCATGCTCTTGCTCCTGCGCGTCAAGACCCCGCGCTGCACCCAGCTCCAGCGCGTGGGGATATGCAAGACCAAGCTCCCCGTCATCCAAGGCCTCCCATGGCCACAGCGGGCTGCCGCGCCTTCACCACCGAGCTACGCAGCGTCGCATGGCCCGGCAAGTTCAAGCCAGACTTGCCTCCTCGCTACGACGGCACGGCTGACCCTGCGGAGTTCCTCCAGCTCTACGAGCTGGGCATCGAAGCTTCTAACGGAGACGAGAAGGTCATGGCGAACTGGTTCCCCATGGCACTCAAGGATGGGGCCCGCACCTGGCTCCTGAACCTGGCTCCAGGCACAATCTCCTCCTGGGACGAGATGCACACCCGCTTCATTGCCAACTTCCAAGGCACTCGCGACTGGCCACCCGCCGTAAGCGACATGCGCCGCATCAAGCAACAGCCCGGGGAGTCCCTGCAGAAGTACATCCAGCGCTTCAACAACACGGGCCTCAAGATTCCCAAGGTGACCGAGGAGGCCATCATCTCGGCCTTCTCCGACGGCGTGCGCAACGTCAAGATGAAGGAGGAGCTGGCGATGCAGGAAGACCTGTGCACCTCCTTGGAGCTGTTCAACCTGGCAACCAAGTGCGCTAGGGCCGAGGAAGGGCGTCTCTCCCTCCTCGAGCTGCCTGCCATAGACCCAGAAGAGAAGAAGCCCAAGACCAAGGATGTGAAGCGCAAGGGGGCTGCCGTGCTCGCGGCAGAACCAGACACCAAGCGAGGCGGGGATCAGCCCGAACCTTCCAAGGGCGGCCGGTACTGTGTGTACCACGACCTCCACACCCACAACACCAACGAATGTCAAGAGCTCCGAGCCGTGCGAGGAGGAAGGATCGGCCGTCGCCCTGACCGCAGTGACCGGGGCTACGGCCGAGGAGGAGGAAGGAACGCAGGACGCTGGGAAGACCGTGGCCCACGCCAAGGGTTGCGCAACCAACCTCGCGAGGATCACTGGCAAGACCCGCCTCGCGAGGGAGGCTGGAGGGATCAGCCTCGCGAGGGGGACTAGAGGGATCAGCCTCGCGAGGATCGCCCGCAAGGCAACGCAGGCCTCCCACCGCTGCCGCCGCAGCCAAGAAGAAACGAAGACCGCCACCAGGACGAGGGGGCTGGGGGCTTCCAGAGCCGCGCGCGATCGCCTGCATCTTGGGCGGGGCACAAGCCCCAGCCTCTCAGCGCATCTTCAAGCAGTTCGCCCGCGAAGTGAACGCAGTCCTCCCCAGGCTCGAAGCCACGCGCCCTCTCAGGTGGTCGGCGTGCGCCATCACGTTCAGCTCGGCAGATCAGCTCAAGTGTGCGGCTACAGCCGGAGTCCTCCCGATGCTTTGTTCCCCAATCATCAGCAACGTGGTGGTCACCAAGACCCTCATCGATGGCGGGGCAGGGCTCAACGTCCTGTCCGTGGAAACATTCAACAACCTCCAAGTGCCCTACAGCCAGCTTCAGCCAACCAAGCCTTTCTCCGGTATCACCGACGGCTCCACGGTCCCGATTGGGCAGGTCCGCCTCCCTGTCACCTTCGGGGCACGCGACAACTACCGCACCGAGCTCATCGACTTCGACGTCGCTCACATTCGCCTGCCGTACAACGCCATCCTTGGGTACCCAGCGCTGGCCAAGTTCATGGCCGTAACTCACCACGGCTACAACGTCCTCAAG
The DNA here is from genome assembly GCF_018294505.1 of Triticum aestivum. NCBI lineage: Eukaryota > Viridiplantae > Streptophyta > Magnoliopsida > Poales > Poaceae > Triticum > Triticum aestivum. The sequence goes on along the minus strand of NC_057797.1, from coordinate 233,130,041 downwards.
ATGCCAGGAAGTGGCGGAGTCATCACGGTGCCCTGTGAAGAGAAGGACGCGGTGTGTTCCCTGGAACGAGCCTTTCAGGCCGCGTCACTGGAAGACCCGGATCGTGGAAGCAGGAGGCCTCCCGAGACCGCCCCTAAGAAGAAGAAGACATCGTCCGGCCCGACCACTCAGGAGGCAGGCCCCTCTGGGCCCGCGCCTGCCCAGGGGGAACCTCCTTCCATCGCATAGGAAAGCGCGCCCAGCGCCCTCCTCAGGCAGGGCTCGGGGGCTCTCCCCTGGAGGGCCACCGACCTAGCTAGGGTCACGAGGGAGGCGCTTGGGCACCACATGGAGGCGTGTTTCGAAGCACGTTTCCCTCAAGAAGGAGCAAGGCAAGGAGATCCAGACCCTCAGGAGTTCATCAGCAAGGCCATTCAGGAGCTACAGGAGTCAAGAGTCATGAAAGGCGGCCGCCGCCTACCAGCAGTGGCTCCCCATCCAGGCGAGGATGGTGGGCTGCGCGTCTGCATCGACATACCAGGGCTCAACCGAGTCGCCTCTCTGGAGCGCCTCTGGCCCTCGCGAGTGGGGCGCTGCGGAGGCCCACCCCACAGCTACGTTCGCATGCCTTACGGCCTGCCGAGCGCGGCTGACGCGTACCAGCGCCTCATGAGGGGCATCACGGAGGCACGAGAGGCCAGGCGTTCCGCTGCCCTGGCAGGGATGGAGATGGCCCGCGAGGAGCCGCCAGCGCCTCCGGAGCCTCCCGAGGCCCCTGGGCCTGGGGGCTCGTGAGGATCGGCTCCCGCAGCCCACCGAGCCTGCTACATCAACGCTCCTTCGTCCTCAACATCATCAGGTGACACCTTTCTAGTTTTACTTCCAGCTGGGAGCGCCCCCCCAGGGCTGCATTATTCCCAGGCCGCGTGGGTCCGTCCCTGCGGCGTGTATCCCTTTTTTATTCCATGTTGTTAGCTTACCTTGTTGGGGGCGCCCCTCAGGCTGCATGATCCCCAAGTCGCTCGGGCCTGACCCAGTGATGTCCGCATTCCCAGCATCTATTTGAACGAATCCACTCCTTCGTGGCTAATGTGTTTTACCTAGTTGCCTGCTCAGCTGACGCCAACTAACGGAGCTGCTCCGAAATGGCACGACGCTTGTGCATGGGTCCGTCCCTGCAACGCCGACAAACCTGGATGGCTGAGCTCTGGCCACGGCAGCCCCGCACAGCGTCACCTCGTCAAGCCTTCAGTGCCTCACTACCCCTCGGAAGCAACCAACGGCTGACTGTCAATTGTCATGGCAACCCCTTGTTTTTTCTATGGTGGACCTGCAGGACCTCCTGAAGGAGCTGCGTCAGGCAAGACCCTTGCGGTGTTTCTTTCACACTCGTCCGCGCGAACCGCTTGCACGTTAAAGGGGGGGTGTCTGAGCATCGCGACTCAGGGCTCCTACTGGCTCTCCAGCCCTCACCCTCTGGCCTTGACCACGGCATCGCGACCTGGCATACCAGCGACGGCTGAGACCCGCTCGAGGCCCGGGACCCGAGGACGTAGAGCAGAAAGGGGAACAAAGGCGAGAGGGGAGAGACACGCGAGGACCTTGCCGAGCAACCTCGCGCCTGCCGATGCACGGACCTGGTGACACCCCAGAGAGCGGCCCCTGATCCTCGAGATAAGTCATCACCCGGAAGCGCTAGCTACCGTGGCACCATCCCCGCACCTAATGCCATCCCATGTTAGCGACGCCACTCTCCTTTCTCACCAAACGATGGCTGCTTGGGCGCCAAAGGGGACCTCTTGAGCATCGCGACTCAGGGGCTCTTACCGGACTCCGGGTCGCTCACCTCCTGGCCTTGACCACGGCATCGCGACCAGGCATACCAACAACGGCTGAAGCCGCCTTGGGACCGGGACCTGTCGGCGCAGAGCACCAAGCCCTCGTGAGGTTCGAAAGGGAGGACTGAGCTAAGACGGAATGAGCAACTCGCACAATTCTACGACAGGGGTTATATTAACAAAACAGGATCACAAGCACCTTACAAGCCCCCACGGGACGCGTTTTTGATTCCTCGCAGGGAACAGACCCTAAAGGGACACAAAGTACGCACGTCCCAGCAAAAGACGCCATCATCAACAGTGGGCCGTCGAGCACCGACGCCAGCCCCATCCAGATCAGGGTTGGCGGCGGCCTGACGAGCCCACCCTGCTCCAGGAGCGGCGCCGGCTCGGGGGCTCGTAGCTATCGTCGCTCGTCTCCAGAGTCGCGAAGAGCTCGCCGGAGTCGCTGGAACCTCCGACGCCTCCACCACCCGAGGAGCCGCCAAGGGAGCGGTTGGCGGGCCCAGTCCTCGTCGCGGCAGGGTCCTAGCCACCTTCCCCGGGGCAGCACACCAGCCCGCGCCCGCTCGTGTCGAAGACCTTGAAGAGCATCACCGAAGCACCATCGTAATCCAAGTGGACTGCAAAGACGCCCCTTACCCTGCAAACCCGGGCGATCTCTCTCCAGCCCCGAGTCATGTAGACCTCGCCCGGGGCAACGACCGCGAGCTCTGCCTCGGTCGCAAGGGTGCTGCAGCCGGCGTGCTGCAGCCAGAGCTCCAGGGACTCCCCCTGCGGGATGATGGAGGCGAAGAAGGGAGGAAGGCGGATCCAAGACTGAAGAGGAATGGCGACGTGAAGCACGAACTCTCGGGAGGAGCCCTCAGTGTGGACCCCAGGGGGGACGACCCACACCTTCGTGACCTGCCGGCGCCGACGGCGGCGCTGCCCGTGGCGGTCAGCATCAGCTCCTTCAGGGCCCTCGACGTGGGCGTACAATGGAAGCGGGAACCACGGCGGTGCCCGCTCGCACAAAGGCCTCGGCACCACCTGAAGGGCCCCCTCGTCCGAGCCACGGGGGGCGAGCTGTTTCTTCGGCGGGAGTGGGTCTGGTTCCTCTTGGGGAGCCTTTCCCTTCTCCGCCATCGAGAACCGGCGGATTGGAGCCATCGCAGCAAGACGGAGCAAGGATCGGGAAGAAGGAGAAGCAAGGAGGGATGGACTGGAAGGGCGCACGTTGTTCCGTACTTATGGCCGGCGAAGGCCAACCGCCTACCTCCACGATCGCAGGTAATCATGACCCGCTTTGCATGCAGGGACTTGTCCAATCCATGCAGTTACCGATGCGCCATGGGGATGTGGAGGTGCCCACGTCCGATTAACCGCCACGCGGCACCCAAGGCCGCAGGCTGTTAGGGCCCGCGACGCTTCGCTCTTTCCCTTCCGCCTACCTGCACAGCCAAGTCCGGGCGTGCCTTGGGCCCGGGGGCTACTGTCGGCATTCTGGGAACGGGGGTCCCCAGACATGCCTGCCTGCGGCCTGCGGCGTGGCTCAAAAGGGGGCCCAGTACGACCTATCTTCACCAACACAAACCCAAGACCCTCGCGAGGGGCCAAGCCTCGCGGGGCGGACGACATGGAGCTTCCTCAGGCACGGCCTCGTCAGGCTGGCTCGCGAGGAGGCGGAGAGACCAAGGCGGGGTACCTCACGAGGTGCCCGTGACGCAAGCCATGACGATCGAGGGCGCCAGGCGGGTGCCAGCCCGCATAGTGTCCTCCTTTCCTCTTTGGTGCAAGGGGGGCAAGCGCAGCCGCGGAGTACCGAGGCATCAGGAAAAGGTTGCCATTTCGATGCAACGAGACCAAGACCAGGAGGACTACGAGACGGAGGTCACCATGGAGCCCAAGACGGCGTCATCACCAGAGCTTTGCGCAGGCGAAAACTACTTTTGTCAGGATAGCTAGTACTAGTTGTCCCCTTTCAAATTAGCCTGCCTTTGTTGGCTCCCTTCCCGCTCGATATTTGGGAAAAGGACCAGGGCCTCTATAAATAGGACCAGCCACCCACATCAAAAGGAAGGAGACCACACAAACACAAGGAGAGAGGACCCGAGGGCAGAGAGAGAGAGAGAGAGAGAGAGAGAGAGAGAGAGAAGGGCGACTGAGCTCCTCCTAGAAGTCCATCGCCCCAGCCAAGAACAGACCCTCGCGAGGCTGTTCTCCCTTGTATTGTTCATCATCATCAGCCCAAGGGGCAATCCACTGCACCACACACTGTAGTAGGGTATTACACCACAACGGTGGCCCAAACTAGTATAAACCCTGTGTCTCTTGTGTTGTTCTTTCCTGAGCTTTAGATCCTAGCAAGGCGGAGGGGTGCAGGTAGGTAGGAGATGAAAGCTCCGCGCGCACCCCAGTGTTCGAACCTCAAGGGTCTGCCGGAACCCGAAATCTGACAGTCTCCCCGACAATTCGCAACCTCAATGTCACAAAGATGTTAGTGGATGGCGGGGCCGGGTTGAATCTGATTTCCCCTGCAATCATCAATAAGCTTAAGATAGGAGAAGAAGAGCTAGAGGTTACCGGCACGTTTCAAGGAGTTAACCCGAGCAGGAGCCATCCTAAAGGGAAGATTACGTTGCCGGTGACATTTGGGGGAGAGCCAAACTACTAGACAGACAAATTTGTGTTTGATGTGGTTGATCTCCCCCTACCGTACATTGGGATTCTTGGACGCTCGACCCTGGCCAAGTTTATGGCACCATCCCACTATGCTTATAACAATCTGAAGATGCTTGGGCCGATGGGAGTCATCACTATCCCATCAGATGAGAAGGATGCAATTATCTATGTGGACAAGATGCACTAGGATGCAGTCGCAGAAGAGGCTGCGGCAGCAACAACTCCCGCCAAGGAAAGCAAAGGAAAGAAAAGGGATTGTAGGACCTTCGGCAAGGAGTCCGGGAAGCGCGCCCCCTCCGAGTGCACGGCACCCGTTGACGATGTGCCCGAGTGTTCCAACAGCAAGAGATCCAAGGTTGCTGCACCCCAAGTGAAGAAGGTCCTGACAGGATTGGATGGCGTTGACGGTACTTTCACCTTAGCGCCACCCTTGATGAAAAATAGAAAAGCGCGCTCATTGCCTTTGTGCAGGCGGATATCGATGTGTTTGCCTGGCAGCCATATGATATCCCTGGTCTTCCCAGGGAGGTAATCGAGCACCACCTTGCTGTCTGCCCACATGCCCGACCTGTCAAGCAGAAAGTATGGATGCAAGCCTTGGAAAGGCAGTAGTTCATTTCCGAGGAGATCAAGAAACTGGAGGCAGCTGGTTTGGTCAGAGGAGTACTGCATCCTACATGGTTAGCAAATCCAGTGGTAGTCCGGAAGGCTAATGGGAAATGGAGGCTTTGCATTGATTTCACTGATCTCAACAAGGCTTGCTTGAAGGACCCATTTCCCTTGCCGCGCATCGACCAGATTGTGGATTCCACTTCAGGGTGTGAGTTGTTCTCCTTCCTGGACACATATTCCGGATCCTCATGTCCAAAGAAGATGAAGAGAAGACATCGTTCATCACTCCATGTGGTACGTACTACTTTGTCCGCATGCCATTCAGACTAAAGAGTGTTGGGTCCACTTTCGCAAGGGAAGTTTATATTGGTTTTGAGCCACAGTTACACAGAAACATACAAGCCTATATGGATGTTATCATGGTCAAAACCAAGGATAAGGCCACTCTCATCCAGGATTTGGAGGAGACCTTTGCTAATCTGCGCAAGATCAATTTGAAGCTTCATCCGGAGAAGTGTGTGTTTGGAGTCCCCTCCGGCAAGCTTCTTGGTTTCTTCGTGTCCCATCACGGGATCGAAGCTAACCCTGACAAGATCAAAGCCATTGAGCAGATCCAAGCACCAAGGACAGTTAAGGATGTGTGGCGCTTGACGGAATGCGTTGCCGCGCTAAGTACATTCATTTCCAAGTCTGCCGAGTGTGCCCTGCCATTCTTTACAATTTTGAAGAAGGCAGGGCCCATGAACTGGACCCTGGAAGTAGATGCAGCTCTGCAGGAGTTGAAGGCCTACCTATCGTCTATGCCTACCTTGGTTGCACCTAAACCCCAAGAGCCATTGTTGCTATACTTGGCGGCAACCAACCAAGTGGTCAGTGCGGCCTTGATAGCACAGCGAGAAGTAGATGAGGCAGAAAGTGGACAGATAATGGTAGAGTCAAAAAAGGATCAAGACAGCAGTGAGCACGACAACGAGAGCAACCCCAAGGACACGACAAGGAAGAAAGTGGTGCAGCGCCCAGTGTACTTCATCAGCTCCTTGTTGCAGGGGGCTAGATCGAGGTACTCTGGCATGCAAAAGTTGATCTTTGGTCTCATTATGGCTTCAAGGAAACTACGCCACTACTTCCAAGCCCATGAGATCACCGTTGTCACTCATTTTCCGTTGCGAAGGATACTCCAAAACCCTGAGGCCATCGGCAAAATAGTGGAGTGGGCTTTGGAGTTATCCAACTTTAGTTTGAAGTTTGAGAGGACATCAACTATTTAGAGCAGGGCACTGGCAGAGTTTATTACTGAATGGACACCAACCCCTAATGAGGAAGTGACAGAGACAGCTATCCCGGCAAGGAATCACCCCAAGAATGGATTATGTATTTTGATGGTGCTTTTTACCTACAAGGTGCAGGGGCTGGCGTGCTTCTTGTTGCCCCCTCTGGGGAGCACTTGAAGTACGTTGTCCAAATGCACTTTTCCCAGGAAGAAGCCACCAACAATACAACTGAGTATGAAGGGTTCCTTGCCAGGCTCAAAATTGCAGCAGAATTGGGAATCAAGAAGCTGATCATACGAGGATATTCATAACTTGTGGTGAGAAAAGTCAACAAGGATCAACAAAGCCCATTGATGGAAGCATACGTCAAGGAAGTGAGGAGATTGGAGGAGCACTTTGATGGGTTTCAAACAGAGCATATACCACGTGCGGAAAACTGCATAGCTGATCACCTGTCAAAGTGTGCTGCGCAAAAGCTTCCTGTGGAACCAGGAACTTTTGTTCTCCGTCTCTCTCAGCCCTCTGTGTCACCAGCTACAATGGCCCGGAAAAGAGAGAAAGTCGGACTACGGTAAGTGATGTCTACTACACAACCTTCTTCTTGTAGACGTTGTTGGGCCTCCAAGTGCTGAGGTTTGTTGGGCCGTCAACTGGATGACCTAAGGTTTATCAATCCGTAGGAGTCATAGGATGAAGATGGTCTCTCTCAAGCAACCCTGCAACCAAATAACAAAGAGTCTCTTGTGTCCCCAACACACCCAATACAATGGTAAATCCCAATACAATGGTAAATTGTATAGGTGCACTAGTTTGGTGAAGAGATGGTGATACAAGTGGTATATGGATAGTAGATAAAGGTTTTTGTAATCTGAAAATATAAAAACAGCAAGGTAACTAATGATAAAAGTGAGCGTAAACGGTATTGCAATGCTAGGAAACAAGGACTAGGGTTCATACTTTCACTAGTGCAAGTCCTCTCAACAATAATAACATAATTGGATCACATAACTATCCCTCAACATGCAACAAAAGTCACTCCAAAGTCACTAATAGCGGAGAACAAACGAAGAGATTATGGTAGGGTACAAAACCACCTCAAAGTTATTCTTTCCAATCAATCCGTTGGGCTATTCCTATAAGTGTCACAAACAACCCTAGAGTTCGTACTAGAATAACACCTTAAGACACAAATCAACCAAAACCCTAATGTCACCTAGATACTCCAATGTCACCTCAAGTATCCGTGGGTATGATTATATGATATGCATCACACAATCTCAGATTCATCTATTCAACCAACACATAGAACCTCAAAGAGTGCCCCAAAGTTCCTACTAGAGAATCACGACGAAAACGTGTGCCAACCCCTATGCATAGGTTCATGGGCGGAACCCGCAAGTTGATCACCAAAACATACATGAAGTGTATCACGTGATATCCCATTATCACCACAGATACGCACGACAAGACATACATCAAGTGTTCTCAAATCTTTAAAGACTCAATCCGATAAGATAACTTCAAAGGGGAAACTCAATCCACTACAAGAGAGTAGAGGGGGAGAAACATCATAAGATCCAACTATAGTAGCAAAGCTCGCGATACATCAAGATCGTATCACCTCAAGAACACGAGAGAGAGAGAGAGAGATCAAACACATAGCTACTAGTACATACCCTCAGCCCCGAGGGAGAACTACTCCCTCCTCATCATGGAGAGCACCGGGATGATGAAGATGGCCAACGAAGAAGGATTGCCCCCTCCGGCAGGATGCCAGAACGGGTCTAGATTGGTTTTCGGTGGCCACGGAGGCTTCTGGTGGCGGAACTCCCGATCTATTGTGCTCCTCGATCGTTTTAGGGTATATGGATATATATAGGCGGAAGAAATACGTCAGGGGAGCCACGAGGGTGGAGGGCGTGCCCAGGGAGGGTGGGCGCGCCCCCCTACCTCGTGGCTTCCTCGAGGCTTCCTTGACATGGACTCCAACTCTCCCGGGTTTCTTTCGTTCCAAAAATAATTTCTGTGAAGTTTCAGGTCAATTGGACTCCATTTGATTTTCCTTTTCTGCGATACTCTAAAACAAGGAAAAAACAGAAACTGGCACTGGGCTCTGGGTTAATAGGTTAGTCCCAAAAATAATATGAAAGTGTATAATAAAGCCCATAAACATCCAAAACAGATAATATAATAGCATGGAACAATCAAAAATTATAGATACGTTGGAGACGTATTAGCATCCCCAAGCTTAATTCCTGCTCATCCTCAAGTAGGTAAATGATAAAAACAGAATTTTTGATGTGGAATGCTACCTAACATATTTCTCTAAGTAATTCTCTTCATTTTGGCAAGAATATTCAGATACATAAGATTCAAGACAAAAGTTTAATATTGACATAAAAATAATAATACTTCAAGCATACTAACTAAGCAATTATGTCCTCTCAAAATAACATGGGCAAAGAAAGTTCATCCCTACAAAATCATATAGTTTAGTCATGCTCCATTTTCATCACACATGAATGCTCTCATCATGCACAACCCCGATGACAAGCCAAGCAATTGTTTCATACTTTAGTAATCTCAAACTTTTTTCAACTTTCACGCAATACATGAGCGTGAGCCATGGATATAGCATTATGGGTGGAATAAAATATAATGAGGGGGTTATGTGGAGAAGACAAAAATGAGAAAGTATCACATCAACGAGGCTAATGAATGAGCTATGGAGATGCCCATCGATTGATGTTAATGCAAGGAGTAGGGATTGCCATGCAACGGATGCACTAGAGCTATAAATGTATGAAAGCTCAACAAAAGAAACTAAGTGGGTGTGCATCCAACTTGCTTGCTCACGAAGACCTAGGGCACTTGAGGAGTCCCATATACAAGCCAAGTTCTATAATGAAAAATTCCCACTAGTATATGAAAGTGACAAAACAAGAGACTCTCTATCATGAAGATCATGGTGCTACTTTGAAGCACAAGAGTGTGGAAAAAGGATAGTAGCATTGTCCCTTTTTTTTATTTGGCCTTTCCTTTTTTGGCCTTTTTTGGGCCTTTCTTCCCTCCTTTTTTGGGACAATGCTCTATTAATGATGATCATCTCACTTCTATTTATTTACAACTCGAATATTACAACTCGGTACTAGAACAAGATATGACTCTATATGAATGCCTCCGGTGGTGTACCGGGATGTGCAATGAATCAAGTGTGACATGTATGAAAGGATTATGAACAGTGGCTTTGCCACAAATATGACGTCAACCACATGATCATGCAAAGCAATATGACAATGATGATGCGTGTCATAATAAACGTGACGATGGAAAGTTGCATGGCAATATATCTCGGAATGGCTATGGAAATGCCATAATAGGTAGGTATGGTGGCTGTTTTGAGGAAGATATAAGGAGGTTTATGTGTGAAAGAGCGTATCATATCACGGGGTTTGGAAGAACCGGCGAAGTTTGCACCAACTCTCAATGAGAGAAAGGGCAATGCACGGTACCGAAGAGGCTAGCAATGATGGAAGGGTAAGAGTGCGTATAATCCATGGACTCAACATTAGTCATAAAGAACTCACATACTTATTGCAAAAATCTACAAGTCATCAAAAACCAAGCATTACGCGCATGCTCCTAGGGGGATAGATTGGTAGGAAAAGACCATCGCTCATCCCCGACCGCCACTCATAAGGAACACAATCAAATAACACCTCATGATTCAAATTTGTTACACAACGTTTACCATACGTGCATGCTACGGGACTTGCAAACTTCAACACAAGTATTCCTCAAATTCACAACTACCCAACTAGCACAACTTTGATATCACTATCTCCATATCTCAAAACAATCATCAAGTATCAAACTTCTCTTAGTATTCAATGCACTTTATATGAAAGTTTTTATTATATCCCTCTTGGATGCCCATCATATCAGGACTAGTTCCATAACCAAAGTAAACTACCATGCTATTCTAAAGACTCTCAAAATGATATAAGTGAAGCATGAGAGATCAATTATTTCTTCAAAATAAAACCACCACCATGCTCTAAAAAGATATAAGTGAAGCACTAGAGCAAATGACAAACTACTCCGAAAGATATAAGTGAAGATCAATGAGTAGTCGAATAATTATGCAACTATGTGAAGACTCTCTAACATTGAATAATTTCAGATCTTGGTATTTTATTCAAACAGCAAGCAAATCCTAACAAAATAAATTGACGCTCCAAGCAAAAAACATATCATGTGGTAAATAAAAATATAGCTCCAAGTAAAGTTACCGATGAACGAAGACGAAAGAGGGGATGCCTTCCGGGGCATCCCCAAGCTTAGGATTTTGGTTGTCCTTGAATATTACCTTGGGGTGCCTTGGGAATCGCCAAGCTTAGGCTCTTTCCACTCCTTATTCCATAGTCCATCGAATCTTTACCCAAAACTTGAAAACTTCACAACACAAAACTTAACAGAAAACTCGTAAGCTCCGTTAGTATAAGAAAATAAATCACCGTCATAAGGTACTGTAATGAACTCATTCTAAATTCATATTGGTTTAATATATACTGTATTCCAACTTATCTATGGTTCATACCCTCCGGTACTACTCATAGGTTCATCAAAATAAGCAAACAACACATAGAAAACAGAATCTGTCAAAAACAGAATAGTCTGTCGTAATCTGAATCAAACGTATACTTCTGGAACTCATAAAATTCTCAAATAAATTGCTGGACGTGAATAATTTACCTATTAATCATATGCAAAAATAATTAACTAAATATCACTTTCCAAATAAAAATGGCATTAATTCTCGTGAGCACTAAAGTTTCTGTTTTTTACAGCAAGATTAAATAGACTTTCCCCAAGTCTTCCCAACGGTTCTACTTCGCACAAACACTAATTAAAATATAAAAACTCAATAATAACAGAGGATATATAAATTATTTATTACTAAACAGGAGCAAAAACTAAGGAAGAAATAAAATTGGGTTGCCTCCCAACAAGCGCTATCGTTTAACGCCCCTAGCTAGGCATGATGATTTCAATGATGCTCACATAAAGGATAAGAATTGAAATATAAAGAGAGCATCATGAAGAATATTACTAACACATTTAAGTCTAACCCACTTCCTATGCATAGGGATTTTGTGAACAAACAACTTGTGAAAACAATAATCAACTAGCATAGGAGGGCAAAACAAGCATAACTTCAAAACTTTAAGCACATAGAGAGGAAACTTGATATTATTGCCATTCCTACAAGCATATATTTCTTCCTCATAATAATTTTCAGTAGCATCATGAATGAATTCAACAATATAACCAGCACCTAAAGAATTCTTTTCATGATCTACAAGCATAGAAATTTTATTACTCTCCACACAAGCAAAATTCTTCTCATTCGGAATAGTGGGAGTACCATAAGAAACTCGAATACTATAGATTGTTTCCACATTAAAAGAGTAATGTTCAGAAAAGGGGTAACCATAATCATGAGAAGTTTTATAAATATAATCACTACTTTTTATAGCATAAGTATCATCACAATAATCATCATAGGTAGGAGGCATGCTATCATCATTGTAAATTTGCATATCAAAACTTGGGAGACTAAAAATATCATCTTCATTAAACATAGCATCCCCAAGCTTGGAACAAACATTAATTGCAGCAAATATATTCTCAAAACATCATCTTCATCAAACATAGAATCCCCAAGCTTGGGCCTTTTTATATTATAAGCATAATCACTCTCATCATTAATAGTATGGATAGCACCAATAATATAGCAATTATCATATTCTTCCAAGCAAGTGCCAAAAAGATTTTCAAGATCATAAGAAGTATCCTTATCTTTCACAATTATATTTTCATGAGGCACAATAGTAATAGGAGCAACATTATTTGGGGGAGATATCTTTTTACCTCCCTTCCTTTTTCTTTTGTTCTTCTTTACCACATCATGTGTGGGTTCAATCTTCTTTTTGGAGCTCCTTATTAATGAGATTTGTTGAATAGAAGGCTCCTCCTCGTTACCTGATTCATCATAAGAAATAATAGGAGGGTATTGGGAGGTCTCTTCCCTTTCATTAGTATTCTCTTCATCTTCTATTTCTTTTCTTTTCTTTATATAATTGGCAATATAAGGATTTTCAATACAATTCACCACACAATACATATAAATTTTCTCTAGATCAAAATGAAGAACTCTATCAAGGGCAAACTTTGGGATATCCTTAGTTATACGTTTCATTTCTTCATAACCCAAGAGCAAACTAAGTTCATTATGATGTGCAAGGGAAATCAAGTCATCACAATTTTTGGACATGATACGATCATGAACCAATTTGCATTGGTTACTGAAATGATCATGTTCATTGCAAAGTTCACAAGTATGGCTAAGAAAGTTTAAATTTTCAGCACAATCATCTAGCCTTTCTTGCAACAATTTGGTTTCTAAGTACTTATGCCTCTTGCAATATCTATCTTCCCTATTTGGTGTGTACTTACAAACCCAATGTACTCCACAAAAATTAACGTGTTTATAGGAGACATTATCATCATGACTACTTCAATCATCATTAGTACCATGGATATTCAAGGAGTTCATACTAACAACATTGCAATCATGCTCATCATTCAAAGATTTAGTGCCAAACATTTTAATGCATTCTTCTTCTAGCATTTGAGCACAATTTTCCTTTCCATCATACTGACGAAAGATATTAAAAATATGAAGCGTATGAGGTAAACTCAATTCCATTTTTTTATAGTTTTCTTTTATAAACTAAACTAGTGCTAAAACAAGAAACAAAAAGATTCGATTGCAAGATCTAAAGATATACCTTCAAGCGCTAACCTCCCCGGCAATGGTGCCAGAAAAGAGCTTGATGTCTACTACACAACCTTCTTCTCGTAGGCGTTGTTGGGCCTCCAAGTGCAGAGGTTTGTAGGACAATAGAAAATTTCCCTCAAGTGGATGACCTAAGGTTTATCAATTCGTAGGAGGCGTAGGATGAAGATGGTCTCTCTCAAGCAACCCTGCAACCAAATAACAAAGAGTCTCTTGTGTACCCAACACACCCAATACAATGGTAAATTTATAGGTGCACTAGTTCGGCGAAGATATGGTGATACAAGTGGTATATGGATAGTAGATAAAGGTTTTTGTAATCTGAAAATATAAAAATAGCAAGGTAACTAATGATAAAAGTGAGCGTAAACGGTATTGCAATGCTAGGAAACAAGTCGTAGGGTTCATACTTTCACTAGTGCAAGTCCTCTCAACAATAACAACATAATTGGATCACATAACTATCCCTCAACATGCAACAAAGAGTCACTCCAAAGTCACTAATAGCAGAGAACAAACGAAGAGATTATGGTAGGGTACGAAACCACCTCAAAGTTATTCTTTCCAATCAATCCGTTGGGCTATTCCTATAAGTGTCACAAACAGCCCTAGAGTTCGTACTAGAATAACACCTTAAGACACAAATCAACCAAAACCCTAATGTCATCTAGATACTCCAATGTCACCTCAAGTATCCGTGGGTATGATTATATGATATGCATTACACAATCTCAGATTCATCTATTCAACCAACACATAGAACCTCAAAGAGTTCCCCAAAGTTCCTACCAGAGAATCACGACGAAAACGTGTGCCAACCCCTATGCATAGGTTCATGGGCAGAACCCGCAAGTTGATCACCAAAACATACATCAAGTGTATCACGTGATATCCCATTATCACCACAGATACGCACGACAAGACATACATCAAGTGTTCTCAAATCTTTAAAGACTCAATCCGATAAGATAACTTCAAAGGGGAAACTCAATCCATTACAAGAGAGTAGAGGGGTAGAAACATCATAAGATCCAACTATAGTAGCAAAGCTCGCGATACATCAAGATAGTATCACCTCAAGAAAACGAGAGAGAGAGAGAGAGAGAGAGATCAAACACATAGCTACTGGTACATACCCTCAGCCCCGAGGGAGAACTACTCCCTCCTCGTCATGGAGAGCATCGGGATGATGAAGATGGCCACCAAAGAAGGATTGCCCCCTCCGGCAGGGTGCCGGAATGGGTCTAGATTGGTTTTCGGTGGCTACGGAGGCTTCTGGCGGCGGAACTCCCGACCTATTGTGCTCCCCGATCGTTTTAGGGTATATGGATATATATAGGCGGAAGAAATATGTCAGGGGAGCCACGAGGGGCCCACGAGGGTGGAGGGCGCGCCCCCTACCTCGTGTCTTCCTCGAAGCTTCCTTGACGTGGACTCCAAGTCTCCGGGTTGCTTTCCTTCCAAAAATAAGTTCTGTGAAGTTTCAGGTCAATTGGACTCTGTTTGATTTTTCCTTTTCTGCGATACTCTAAAACAAGGAAAATACAGAAACTGGCACTGGGCTCTGGGTTAATAGGTTAGTCCCAAAAATAATATAAAAGTGTATAATAAAGCCCATAAACATCCAAAACAGATAATATAATAGCATGGAACAATCAAAATTATAGATACGTTGGAGACATATCAGTAAGACTCTCCCGGTCGAGCCGTCCGCTCCCGGCAGAGACCCTGCCGGAAACAACTCCTCAGAGCCTACCGGACCACCCCCTCCAGCCGGGCCTATGGACCCCGCGAACGAGGTTGGTGCTCTCGCAATAGAGGAGGTGCCGTTAGTCCTTGTTGCCGAGCCCCAGGCTCCAACTTGGGCAAGGCACATCGTCCACTTCCTCCAAACTGGAGAACTTCCCGACGACTAAGATGAAGCTGAGAAAGTAGTCCGGAGGGGCAGTATGTATCAGTTTTTCGATGCCATTCTATACAGAAGGAGGCCCAATAGTGTGAAATTGAAGTATGTTTGCCGGGAGGATGGAAAGGAACTGCTGGCTGAGATTCACAAAGGAATGTGCGGCTCACACATTGGATCAAGGGCATTAGTTGGGAAAGCATTCCGGCAAGGATTCTATTGGCCCATAGCCCTCCAAGATGCGGTTCAGCTCGTCACGACATGTGATGTCTGCCAGTTCCATTCCAAGAGAACACACCTGCCTGCCCAAGCCCTTCAGACAATCCCTTTATCATGGCCATTTTGGTCTGGGGGCTCGATATCCTCAGCCCCTTCCCCAGAGCAATCGAGGTCTTTGAATTCTTGTTCGTCGCTGTCAACATGTTTACAAAGTGGCTAGAACTGACTGCCATGAGGAAGGTGACTACTCAGTCAACTATCAAGTTCTTGAAAGATTTGGTGTGTCATTTTGGAGTTCCAGCAAAGATCATTACCGACAACGACACCCAATTCACAAGCCACGCCTTCATGCAATATGTTCGTACCCTCGGATGTAAGATCTCATTCGCCTCCGTGGCACACCCCTGGAGCAATGGACAAGCTGAGAGGGCGAACGCTGAAGTGCTACGTGGACTCATGACAAGAACTTTTGATATGCTGCAGAAGCACGGCAGGCGGTGGATTGAGGAGCTGCCGGTAGTTCTCTAGTCCCTCAGAACGACACCTAACCGAGCTACCGGGCAGACTCCCATCTCCCTGGTCTACGGGGTAGAAGCAGTTATCCCCACTAAACTCATTTACTGGTCCCCTCGAGTGCATGCCGACAATGAAGTAGCACAAGATCAGCACCGGCGTGACGATGTTGTGCTACTCGAGGAGAACCGTCTCCGGGCTGCTACGCGTGCTGCACGCTACCAGCAAGCCCTGCATCACTATCACAGCCGCAGGGTTCATGCTCGGTGTTTTGAGGACGGTGACCTTATCCTTAGGCACGTTCAGTCTGCCAAGGGTACAAACAAGCTATCACCAAAGTGGGAAGGCCCTTACCGGGTGGTACGAGTCACCAGACCCGGCACAGTCCGTCTGGAGACCGGAGATGGCACTCAGTTGCAAAACTCGTGGAATATTGAGCATCTCCGCAAGTACTACCCCTAAGGCGCGAGGCTGCTGGGAACTGCCCGGCAGCCACCCTTTTGTATAGGCCTTGCCTCGGCTACATGTAACCCCTTGTATGAAGCCGGGGCGATGACCCCATGCAAGAGAAAATAAAGAAGCGCTGTAGGGGGGCCCCAACTAAGATTGCATGCATGCATGAGCACACCAAGATCACTACATAAGCATTTCATGAGCATTTGCATATGCATATAGATAGGATCGCATCCTGCATTCATTCTCATCTACATGAAGTTGCAGGTTCCTGCTATGAACTTGGCTTCGACAAGAGACGAGAAGATTGCATGGCACAACGATCCCCGGCAAGCTGATAACCCACAAGTATAGGGGATCAATTGTAGCCTCTTTCGATAAGTAAGAGTGTCGAACCCAACGAGGAGCTAAAGGTAGAACAAATGTTCCCTCAAGTTCTATCGACCACCGATACAACTCTACGCATGCTTAACGTTCGCTTTACCTAGAACAAGTATGAAACTAGAAGTACTTTGTAGGTGTTTTTGGATAGGTTTGCAAGATAATAAAGAGCGCGTAAATAAAAATTAGGGGCTGTTTTAGGTAAAGAAGCAATAAAGTTAGTATAGCAAGTGCGGAAAAGTGGTGGTATGAGTTGTGAAATTGTCCCTAAGCAATTGACTACTTTACTAGACCGATAGCAAGTTTTATGTGGGAGAGGCCACTGCTAGCATGTCATCCCTGACTTGGAATTCTATGCACTTATGATTGGAACTATTAGCAAGCATCCGCAACTACTAACATTCATTAAGGTAAAACCCAACCATAGCAGTAAGATATATTGGCCCCCCTTCAACTCCGTATGCATCAATTTCTATGCTAGTTTGAAGCTTCTGTCACTCTTGCCCTCCAATACATAGTCCTATCAACATACAAATAACCCTATGGTGTGATCCACGCACACGCTCATATGATGGACACCAAAGGATAGCAACATAACCACAAGCAAATTAAATCAATCATAGCAATTCATCAACCACCGATAGGACAACGAAAATCTGCTCAGACATCATAGGATGGCAACACATCATTGGATAATAATACGAAGCATAAAGCATCATGTTCAAGTAGAGGGTACAGCAGGTTGTGGGAGAGTGGACCGCTGTAGATAGAGGCGGGAAGGTGATGGAGATGTTGGTGAAGATGGCTGAGGTGTTGGTGTAGATTGCAGTGATGATGATGGCCCCCGGCGGCGTTCCAGCACCACCGAAAGTGAGGGGGAGAGAGCCCCCTCCTTCTTCTTCTTCTTCTTCCTTGACCTTCTCCCTAGATGGGAGAAGGGTTTCCCCTCTGGTCCATGGCCTCCATGGCCTGGGAGGGGCCAGAACCCCTCCAAGATTGGATCTGTCTCTCTGTCTCTCTCTATTGCGTTCTGGGATTCTGCCCTTTCACCGTTTCTTATATATCCGGGGATCCGTAACTCCGATTCGATTGAAACCATCGCTCCGATTTTTTCCTGAAAATTAGCTTTCTTGCGACCGAAGGAGAGTAGTAACCGCCTTATGGGGAGCCCACGAGGGTCAGGGGCACGCCCAGGGGCGGGCCCCCTGCCTCATGGCTCCCTCGGGCACCGTCTCGCGTTGATTTTCTTCCCATATTTCACATATATTCCAAAAATAATCTTCGTCTGTTTTTATCCCGTTTGGACTCCATTTGATATGGATTTACTACGAAACAAAAAACATGCAACAAATAGGAACTAGCACTGGATCAATATGTTAGTCCCAAAAATAGTATAAAAAGTTGCCAAAAGTATATGAAAGTTGTATAATATTGGCATGGAACAATAAAAAAATTATAGATACGACGGAGACGTATCAGCATCCCCAAGCTTAATTCCTGCTCGTCCTCGAGTAGGTAAATGATAAAAAAGATAATTTTTGATGTGGAATGCTACCTAGCATAATCTTGATCATGTAATCTAATCATGGCATGAATATTAAGACACGAGTGATTCAAAGCAATAGTCTATAATTTGACATTAAGATAATAATACTTCAAGCATACTAATAAAGCAATCATGTCTTTTCGAAATAACATGGCCAAAGAAAGTTATCCCTACAAAATCATATAGTCTGGCTATGCTCCATCTTCACCACACAAAATATTCAAATCATGCACAACCCCGATGATAAGCCAAGCAACTGTTTCATACTTTTGATGTTCTCAAACCTTTTCAACTTTCACGCAATACATGAGCGCGAGCCATGGATATAGAACTATAGGTGGAATAGAATATGATGGTGGAGGTTGTGTGGAGAAGACAAAAAGGAGAAAGTCTCACATCGACCCAGCTAATCAATGGGCTATGGAGATGCCCATCAATTGATGTCCATGTGAGGAGTAGGGATTGCCATGCAACGGATGCACTACGAGCTATAAGTGTATGAAAGCTCAAACTAGAAACTAAGTGGGTGTGCATACAACTTGCTTGCTCATGAAGACCTCGGGCATTTGAGGAAGCCCATCATCGGAATATACAAGCCAAGTTCTATAATGAAAATTCCCACTAGTATATGAAAGTGATAACTCAAGAGACTCTCTATATGGAGAACATGGTGCAACTCTAAAGCAGAAGTGTGGTAAAAGGATAGTAACATTGCCCCTTCTCTCTTTTTCTCTCATTTTTTCTCCTTTTTTTGGTGGGCTTCTTTGGCCTCTTATATTTTTTTGTGGCATTCTTTGGCCTCTTTTATTTTTTTGTCAATCTGGAGACTCATCCCAACTCGTGAGGGAATCATAGCTTCCATAATCCTTTCCTCACATGGGAAAATGCTCTAATAATGATGATCATCACACTTTCATTTACTTACAACTCAATATTACAACTCGATACTAGAACAAAATATGACTCTACATGAATGCCTCCGGAGGTGTACCGGGATGTGCAATGATCTACCATAGCAATGACATAAAAAAACGGACAAGCCATGAAAACATCATGCTAGCTATCTTACGATCATGCAAAGCAATATGACAATGAATGCTCAAGTCATGTATATGATGATGATGGAAGTTGCATGGCAATATATCTCGAAATGGCTATGGAAATGCCATAATAGGTAGGTATGGTGGCTATTTTGAGGAAGATATAAGGAGGTTTATGTGTGATAGAGCGTATCGTATCACGGGGTTTGGATGCACCGACGAAGTTTGCACCAACTCTCGAGGTGAGAAAGGGCAATGCACGGTACCGAAGAGGCTAGCAATGATGGAAGGGTGAGAGTGTGTATAATCCATGGACTCAACATTAGTCATAGAGAACTCACATACTTATTGCAAAAATCTATTAGTCATCGAAACAAAGTACTACACGCATGCTCCTAGGGGGATAGGTTGGTAGGAAAAGACCATCGCTCGTCCCCGACCGCCACTCATAAGGAAGACAATCAATAAATAAATCATGCTCTGACTTCATCACATAACGGTTCACCATATGTGCATGCTACAGGAATCACAAACTTCAACACAAGTATTTTTACAATCCACAACTACCCACTAGCATGACTCTAATATCACCATCTTTATATCGCAAAACTATTGCAGGGAATCAAACATATCATATTCAGTGATCTACCAGTTTTATGTAGGATTTTATGACTAACCATGTGAATGACCAGTTCCTGTCATCTCTCTAAATAGATATAAGTGAAGCAAGAGAGTTTAATTCTTTCTACAAAAGATATGTCCATGCTCTAACAAATATAAGTGAAGCAAAAGAGCATTCTACAAATGGCGGTTTTCTATGTGAAGAGAAACAGAAAATCTAAACTTCAAATGATATAAGTGAAGCACATGAAGCATTCTATAAAGCCATACTCAAAAGATATAAGTGAAGTGCAAAGAGAATTCCATAAATCAACCATGGACTATCTCATACCAGCATGGTGCATAAAAGAAATATGAAAACTAATTGCAAAAGACGCTCCAAGATTGCACATATCGCATGAATGAAACGAATCCGAAAACATACCGATACTTGTTGAAGAAAGATGGGATGCCTTCCGGGGCATCCCCAAGCTTAGACTCTTGAGTCTCCTTGAATATTTACTTGGGGTGCCTTGGGCATACCCAAGCTTGATCTCCTGCCTCTCCTTCTTCTCCTCACATCGATACATCCTCGATCTTCGAACACTTCATCCACACAAAACTCAGCAGAAAGCTCGGTAAGATCCGTTAATATAATAAAGAAAATCACTACTCTAAGTACTATTGTAAACCAATTCATATTTTGTTTTTTGCATTTTAGCTACTGTGATATAACTTTTCCATGGCTTAATCCACTGATATAAATCGATAGTTTCATCAAAACAAGCAAACTATGCATCAAAAACAGAATCTATCTAAAACAGAATAGTCTGTAATAATCTGAACATTCACCATACATATGGTACTCCAAAAATTCTACCAAAATTAGGATAAAAATTGTGAATAAATACAGTGCAAAAAGTTTCAGAACCATTTGACATTCCAGCAAAAAATGTAAAATCACGCGCTCAGCCAAAGTTTCTGTCCTGCACCGTACAAACCAACAAGCATTTAAAACATCCTAAAGGCAAACCTTGGCACATTATTTTTATAATACAATGGAGTTGTACAAGGGGATAATTATTTTTGTTGAAAATTTTCTGTAATCAATATTCACAAAGTTTCATGAACAAATTTCAAGGAGCTCCCCCACTTCAACAATGCTTGTCTCTCTCACTTTCACGTTCCTTTTTGAAAAAGTTCTGGGTTCCCCTCTTTATTTTTTTGTTTTAAAACTTTATAAAAGCACACAACAAAAATAAATGACTCTCTAAAACTTCCGGGTTGTCTCCTTGGCAGCGCTTTCTTTAAATCCATTAAGCTAGGCATATAGTGCTCAAGTAATGGATCCACCCAGATCCCAAGGTATATCAAAGCCAAATTTAATTAACAATGATTTGTAATTGGGTAGTGAGCACAAAGTAACATATATATCATGTAATGACGAAGTCTAGCTCTCTTCCTATGCATTGGCATGTCATAAAAGAACAATTCATGCACACAAGGTAAAGGCCAATGCATAGTATAAATAGTTTCTTGCAATTTTTTCGTGTTGGAAACATAAAGAGGCGCATATGTAGTTCCTCTCTCATAATAATTGCAAGTAGGAGTAGCAAGCACATGCATATTATATCTATCAAAATCATCATGTGTAGTAGTAAAACGCAACCCATCAATATAATCCTTTACAAGAGCAAACTTCTCCGATATAGTGTAGTCGGGAGAATTCAAAAAGATAATAGGACTATCATGTGTGGGTGCAATAGAAACAATTTCATGTTTAACATAAGGAACTATGGCAAGTTCATATCCATAAGCATAATTCATATTGGCATCTTGGCCACAAGCTTAGCAAGCATCATCAAAAAGGGATATTTCAAGAGAATCAACGGGATCATAACAATCATCATAGTAATCATCCTTCGGTAAGCACGAATGGAAATTAAACAATGTATGAGTTGAAGAGTTACTCTCATTAGAAGGTGGGCACGGGTGATCAATCCGCTCTTCCTCCTTTTGTTCTTCGCTCTCCTCATCATATTTTTCATCCAATGGGCTCACAATTTCATCAATTCCTTCTTCCACAGACTCTTGTAAAATATTAGTCTCTTCTTGGACAGCGGAGACTCTCTAAATAAAATCATCAATATAGGAGTTGAATTCATAATTCTCATAGCAATATTTAAGGATAGAAAATTTTCAGGTCTATAAACTGAATCATCAAAATTTTCACACTCTTTAAACAAAGATTTAATTTCATAAGAACCCATAAAAGCAAAAAATTCTTCTATTTGTTCCACATCATAGTAATCATATATACCATCAGCATAAGAAGCCAAGGTTTTATCATCATTAAATTTGCATGAAAATGGAAGGCGTGGAGCCTTCATCCTAGAGCAACAAGTATAGTCATATCTCAAGCATAGTTCCCCAGCATACCAATGCAACATATGAATTTGATCCCATAATAGTTTCCATTTTTAGTCAAGCGATAATGCCTAAAGTATTCACGTTGATCCAACGTGTCTCCCATTACATAATTGAATGAGGTTTTCTCAGGATTATCAAAGTAGTACATAATATTTTTCACATAACCAACATCGAGGGTTTTAGGACGTTCCCCATCTCCATGAGTACCAGGTACACCTAATTGTTTTGGTATTTCGTGTTCCATATCCATAACTAAAGATAGAGAACAACTTAGAACAGCAAATAAAAATTACTTAGTGATAAAGCAAACAAGCACACACGAGAATATTCACCCCACGCTATGGCTCCCTGGTAACGGCGCCAGAAAAAGGTCTTGATAACCCACAAGTATATGGGATCAATTGTAGCCTCTTTCGATAAGTAAGAGTGTCGAACCCAACGAGGAGCTAAAGGTAGAACAAATATTCCCTCAAGTTCTATCGACCACCGATACAACTCTATGCACGCTTAACATTCGCTTTACCTAGAACAAGTATGAAACTAGAAGTACTTTGTAGGTGTTTTTGGATAGGTTTGCAAGACAATAAAGAGCGTGTAAATAAAAAGTAGGGGCTGTTTTAGGTAAAGAAGCAATGAAGTTAGTATAGCAAGCGTGGAAAAGTGGTGGTAGGAGTTGCGAAATTGTCCCTAAGCAATTGACTACTTTACTAGACCGATAGCAAGTTTTACGTGGGAGAGGCCACTGCTAGCATGTCATCCCTGACTTGGAATTCTATGCACTTATGATTGGAACTATTAGCAAGCATCCGCAACTACTAACGTTCATTAAGGTAAAACCCAACCATAGCATGAAGATATATTGGTCCCCCTTCAATCCCGTATGCATCAATTTCTATGCTAGGTTGAAGCTTTTGTCACTCTTTCCCTCCAATACATAGTCCTATCAACATACAACTAACCCTATGGTGTTATCCACGCGCGCTCATATGACGGGCACCAAAGGAAAGCAACATAACCTCAAGAAAATTAAATCAATCATAGCAATTCATCAACCACCGATAGGACAACGAAAATTTACTCAGACATCATAGGATGACAACACATCATTGGATAATAATATGAAGCATAAAGCACCACGTTCAAGTAGAGGGTACAGCGGGTTGCAGGGAGTGGACCGCTGTAGATAGAGGGGGAAGGTGTTCAAGATGTTGGTGAAGATGGCGGAGGTGTTAGTGTAGATTGCGGTGATGATGATGGCCCCCGGCGGCGTTCCGGCGGCACCGGAAGCGAGGGGGAGAGAGCCCCCCTCCTCCTTCTTCCTTGACCTTCTCCCTAGATGGGAGAAGGTTTTCCCCTCTGGTCCATGGCCTCCATGGCCTGGGAGGGGAGAGAGCCCCTCCGAGATTGGATCTGTCTCTCTCTGTTTCTATGTTCTGGGATTCTGCCCTTTCACCGTTTCTTATATATCTGGAGATCCGTAACTCCGATTGGATTGAAACCTTCACTATGATTTTTTTTCCAAAATTATCTTTCTTGCGGCCGAAGGAGAGCAGTAACCAACTTACGGGGGCCCACGAGGGTCAGGGGCGCGCCCCCTGCCTCGTGGCTCCCTCGGGCACCGTCTCGCGTTGATTTTCTTCCCATATTTCACATATATTCCAAAAATAATCTCCGTGCGTTTTTATCCCGTTTGGACTCCGTTTGATATGGATTTACTGCGAAACAAAAAACATGCAACAAACAGGAACTGGCACTGGACACTAGATCAATATGTTAGTCCAAAAAATAGTATAAAAAGTTGCCAAAAGTATATGAAAGTTGTAGAATATTGGCATGGAACAATCAAAAACTATAGATACGACGGAGACGCATCACAAGCCAAAGATATAAGTTTTACCTCTTGTCCATTAATGTTCTGTAAAGCTATAACTTTGCATGAGAAAACCTCGCCTCTCTTTTGAAACTTAGGTGCTCCCGTCCATGACTCGAACGTTGCTTCGGTCAGGATGGTTGCAGCGGCCTTTAGTAAAAAGGAGTTGGCGGGGGGCTGGCCCTTCTGTCTGTTCCCCGTCGGACGTAGCTTTCCAGCAGACAAAGAGGGTGCCGGCAGGATATCCTACCGGGGAAAACTCGTTTATTTTCATTGAAGAGGTACTCCACCTCTGCATGGACATACACATGCACGGGTGATGAAGCTATGTACCTAGGGTAGGGTCATAGGCCTGACCTAGACACCCTCCCCTAGGACATCACCCTAAAACCAGAAGCATTCGAAGGATAACATCATCCACTCGATTACGAAGAATTCCACTCGGAAGACTAAAAGTCACTCGACCACGACAAATATCACTCGACAGATAGAAGATCTAAAGTCACTCTGCACGACAACGGTCGGACGTTTACTTCATAGACTTAATGGGAATTTATGTCATTTTATTGCTAGCGTTACCAGTAACGCCCCCTCTTGATGTACCTTAAAACCCTTGTAACATGGGTTGTCTGGGGTCTGGGCGCACTCTATATAAGCCACCCCCTCCACCGGCACAAGGGTTGGCACCCCTTGTAACACACATACACATAATCCAGTCGACCGCCTCCGGGCACCGAGACGTAGGGCTGTTACTTCCTCAGTGAAGGGCCTAAACACGTAAAACTCGTGTGTAAAACTTCGCCATAGCTAGGATCTTGCCTCCTCATAGCTACCCCCCATTCTACTGTCAGTCTTAGATCCACGACAGTTGGCGCCCATCATGGGGCAGGTGTCTTAGCGACTTTTTGGTGGAGTTGTGATTTTTTCTGATTCTCATCATCATGGTTTCCGCCGGCGGACTGGTTGAGGGCCGCGAGATCCATCTCGGCGCGCTCGTTTTCGTTGCCGACGACTCCTCTTGGCTTCAGGAAGCTCCACTCGACGTCGATGCGCTCCCCGTCCGTGGGGTGACGCACTTTTGCGCGTGCGTCCGCGGCGTCCTTCTCCGGCAACCGTCGACCCAGTATCGGTCGGCTCCTATGGTGTCATCATCCCTCGCTGTTCGCCAGTGCAAGCGTTCCGATCGGTCGCGGCTCCAGTGGTGGGTGAGACATGCGGTGGCCCACCAGTCGACCACCTCACATGTTGCGGCAATCGAGCCGGACAAAACCCTCTATGGCATGTTCGACCTGTCAACTGGCTCCGTCGAGACCGCATCCGAGTGCGATAGCAGCGATCCCGCGGCGGAAGTCTTGATGGTCAACATACCACGCAGTCCTCCTGGCTTCCCCCGCGACGACGGTGGCAATGGCAGTGGCGATCCGTCGCGCGTTCACGAGGAGTACCGCCCGATCCCCTTTCTTCGCAACAGAGGGAAGAGCTTCGCCGTCGCAATATGGATGCACTTCACACTCCTATCATTGGGGAAACCCCCGAGGCCTGGGCCTCGGAGGAAGCGTGCCTGGCCAACTTGGCTGAGCGCACTCGACTGGAGAACCTGCAGCATGCACTCGACGAGCGTGCTCGGCAGCGGATCCTTGAATCCAGTCGACGACAGCTTTTTACGCCTCAAACTCATGTATACCGCACTCCGATTCAAAATTTCACAGCTGCAACCCGAATAGCAGAGTCAATCCAGCCTTCCCAGTCAGAAGCTAGCAGAGGTTTGATGCAGATCCGGGCCTTGCTCCGAGCAGCCGGAGAGTAGAACACAGAAGTTTCTCAGTCGTGGAATAGGATTCATAGCAGGTCTGTGATGGCAGATACAATACAGTTGGCCCACAGCCCAAGATCGCCCCCGTGGCGTGAAGGACATGGGCACATGCAAGATCAGTACAGAAACTATGATGACCGTCGTCGAGTGCCCACGCCTCCTCCGAGGAGTGGGTCATATGTGCCTCAGCGGCATGATGACAGACGCCCTCACAGCGGCGAGTGAAGAGTACCAGTCGACTCAAGGGAGCGAGGCTTTGATGCGAGATCTATTCTCGTTCAAGGTCTGGTTGACAGGAACAGAGCACACAGAGAAGGCCATGACAGAGATTATCCGACTGGCGGCAGAGTGCATGTTTCAGGCCTCGAGTGTTTTAGCAGAGCCATCAGGGTCGTAGTGATTCCTCCCAATTTCAGGTTGGCGACTGGAGTCAGCAAGTTTACGGGTGAGCCTAAGCCTGACACTTGGCTTCAGGACTACCGAGTGGTTGTACAAATTGGTGGTGGCAATGATGAAGTTGCCATGAAGCACCTTCCTCCGATGTTGGAAGGCTTAGCCAGAGCATGGTTGAACCAGTTAGCACCTGGCAGTATATTCAGTTGGGAGGAATCGCCCGAGTGTTTGTTAGGACTTTTGAAGGTACTTGCAAGTGACCGGTGGGGTTGACTGAATTGCAGCATTGTGTGCAAAAACCGAATGAAACCCTGAGAGACTATATCCAGAGGTGGATCACGTTACACCATAAAGTGGAGAATGTGTCAGATCACCAAGCAGTTTGTGCCTTTAAAGAAGGCGTTAAGTATCGGGAGTTGAATCTGAAATTCGGTCGGATAGGAGATATGTCCCTGACTCGGATGATGGAGATTTCTAACGGCAAAGAAGAAGACCGACTCCGGAGTGGCAAGCACAAAACAGTCGCCCAGGACACCAGTGGAGGTACTTCCAATCAGAAACAGAAGTGTAAGGCCGAGCTAGCTGCTCCTGGTGAGGCTTTAGTTGTGGCTCAAGGAAAGTTCAAGGGAAGCCCAAAGGGCCCTGGAACCCCAAGAAAGTGAAAGATCAAGACAGAAATGATGTGTTGGATTTACCATGCCACATTCACACCAAGAAAGATGAAGAGGGTAATCTGATTTATCCTAAGCACACCACTCGGCAGTGTCGACTCCTGATCCAGCTGTTCCGAGAGAAACAACCCAAGGAGAAGGAAAAAGAGTCAGACAAGGGTGATGATAAGGAAGATGATGATGATGGTTTTCCCAACGTCAACTCCACTCTGATGATTTTTGCTGTTGTTGAGAGCAAAAGTCGATTGAAAGTTATCAACAAAGAAGTGAACATGGTTGCTCCGGCAACACCAAGTTATTTGAAGTGGTCCCAGACTGCCATCACGTTCGACCAGTCTGACCATCCAGCACGTATAGCCACCCATGGGAGGCAAGCGTTGGTGGTCGACCCAGTTGTTGAAGGCACTCGACTGACTAAAGTGGTGATGGATGGTGGTAGCGGCCTGAATATCCTTTATGCTGAAACCTTGAAGGGAATGGGGATTCCGATGTCCAAGCTCAGTGAAAGTAATATGAGTTTCCATGGTGTTATACCTGGCAAGAAGGCTGAATCACTCGGCCAGATTGCCCTTGATGTGGTTTTCGGTGATTCCAAGAATTGCTGCAAGGAAAAGTAGACATTTGAAGTAGTGGATTTCCAGAGTGCTTATCATGCTATTCTGGGTAGGCCTGCCTATGCATGTTTCATGGCTCGACCATGTTACGTGTACCTTAAATTGAAAATTCCTGGTCCTAGAGGAGTGATCACTATCACTGGCAACCGACAGAAGGCAGAAGAGTGCTTCCAGAAGGGCTCAAAAATCGCCGATGCACAAATGGCAGCAGTCGAAATGCAAGAATACCAGAAAAATGCAGATCCGAGTGATTTGCTGTGTTCCAAGAAGCCTGCCACCGATTCTGCATTTCAGTCGTCCGGTGAAACCAAGCCGATTCATATTCACCCGACTGGTCCTAATGCTGCTCCTACTCATATCTCAACATCACTCAACAGCAAATAGGAAGAAGCGCTCATCCAGTTCCTCCGTGAGAACTGGGACATATTTGCATGGAAACCTTCTGACATGCTGGGTGTACCCAGGGGACTGGCTGAGCATCATTTGCGAGTCGACCCGAAAGTAAAACCAGTCAAGGAACATCTTCGACGGTCCGCCGTATAGAAGAGAAAAGCAATTGGTGAGGAAGTGGCTCGGCTCCTGGCACCTGAGTTCAACCGAGAGATTTACCACTCCGAGTGGCTCGCCAATGTTTTCATGGTCCCCAAGAAGGACGACTCACTTCGCATGTGCATCGACTTCAAGCATATCAATCGGTCTTGCCCAAAAGATCATTTTTCCTCTCCCCCGCATCCACCAGATTGTTGACTCGACTGCGGGGTGTGAGCGTTTATCTTTTCTAGACGCATATTCCGAGTACCATCAGATCCGACTGTATGGACCCGATGAGATAAATACAGCTTTCATCACACCATTCGGGTGTTTTTGTTATGTCACCATGCCATTCAGTCTCAAGAACGCTGGAGCTACATTCATGAGGATGATTCAGAAGTGTCTGCTCACTCAAATCAGTCGGAGTGTGGAAGCATACATGGATGACATTGTGGTCAAGTCGCGTAAAGGTTCCAACCTGCTGGCTGACCTTGCTGAAACCTTTGCCAACCTGAGAAGATATGATATCAAGCTTAACCCATCAAAGTGCACATTCCGAGTTCCTGGCGGAAAGTTACTCGGCTTCCTCGTTTCCGAATGAGGGATCGACGCGAACCCAGAGAAAGTTGGTGCCATACTCCGGATGAAGCGCCCTGTGCGTGTGCATGATGTCCAGAAGCTTACTAGTTGTTTGGCCGCCTTGAGTCGATTCATTTCTCGCCTCGGTGAAAAGGCATTGCCTCTTTACCGACTGATGACGAAATCTGACAAGTTCGAGTGGACTCCCGAAGCTGATGCAGCATTTGCGGAAATCAAAGCCCTACTTTCCACCCAGCCAGTGCTCGCTGCCCCAATCAGCAAAGAGCTTTTACTGGTTTATATTGCAGCCACTGGACAAGTTGCCAGTACAGTACTCATTGTCCAACGGGAAGAAGAAGGAAAAGCCTATAAAGTTCAGCGCCCAGTATACTGTGTTTCTGAAGATCTAACTCCATCCAAGCAAAGTTATCCACATTATCAGAAGCTTGTTTATGGGATTTACATGACCACGAAGAAGGTTGCACATTATTTCTCTGATAACTCCATTACAGTCGTTAGCGACGCACCATTGTCAGAAATTCTGAAGAACAGAGATGCAACTGATCGAGTGGCGAAGTGGGCGATTGAACTCCTTCCCTTGGATACCAAGTTTGAGGCAAAGAAAGCTATCAAGTCCCAGGCAATAGTAGATTTCCTCGCCAAGTAGATCGAACAACAACTGCCGACTCAGATTCACTCGGACCATTGGACCATGTTCTTTGATGGATCTAAGATGCCGAATGATTCTGGTGCTAGGGTAGTATTGGTATCCCCCCGAGGCGACAAGCTCCGCTATGTTCTCCAGATTCATTTTGATTCCTCGAACAATGAAGCTGAATATGAGGCACTTTTGTAAGGATTGCGTATGGCCATTTCACTCGGCGTCTGTCGCCTCATGGTCTACGACGACTCATATTTGGTGGTGAATCAAGTAATGAAGGAGTGGGACGTCAGAAGCCCAGCTATGACTGGCTATTGTAATGCAGTGAGAAAGTTAGAGAAGAAGTTTGAGGGTTTAGAGCTCCATCACATACCCCGACTGAAAAATCAAGCAGCGGATGATTTGGCGAAGATAGGTTCCAAGAGAGAAGCCATTCCCGGTAATGTGTTTTTGGAACATATTCATACACCTTCAGTCCAGGAAGATCCTTTCACTGAAGATCCTCCACAACCAAAGAGCGCCACTGATCCGACTGAAGTTGAAGTCCCGACCGTGGTTGACCTGATCATGGAGGTTTTGGTCATCACTCCCGACTCGACAGTGCCATACATCGCGTACATTCTTAGGAAGGAACTCCAAGAGGACGAAGAAGAGGCCCGACAGATCGTCCGCCGATCCAAAGCTTTTACTGTGATAAGAGGACAGCTATTCAGAGAAAGTGTAACTAGAGTCATCCCGAAATGCATAACACCAGAAGAAGGTTTAGTGATCCTCAACGACATCCACTCGGGGACCTGTGGTCACCATGCATCCTCTCGGACCATTGTGGCCAAAGCATATCGAGCGGGATTTTATTGGCCACGGGCAAATGAGATGGCACAAGAAATAGTCGACAGATGTGAAGGTTGCCAGTTTTACTCCAACATGTCTCACAAGCCTGCGTGAGCCCTGAAGACCATTCCACTCGTCTGGCCCTTCGTTGTTTGGGGTTTGGACATGGTTGGACCTCTGAGAACGGGTAGGAGCGGCTTCACTCATGTACTTGTGGCAGTCGACAAGTTCACCAAATGGATTGAAGCCAAACCTATCAAAAGTCTTGAAGTCAGTACTGTGGTCAGTTTCATCAGAGAGTTAACATTCAGATATGGTGTTCCGCACAGCGTCATCACTGACAATGAGTCGAACTTCGATTCTGATGAGTTCAGAGCCTTCTGCGCTTCCCAAGGCACTCGAGTGGACTATGCTTTAGTCGCCCATCCCCAGTCGAATGGACAAGCTGAAAGAGCAAACGGATTGATTCTCAAAGGACTGAAACCCTGACTAATGCATGATCTCAAGCACGCGGCATGTGCCTGGGTCGATGAACTTTCATCGGTGCTTTGGGGTTTGAGGACAACTCCTAATCGGTCGACTGGCCGAACACCATTCTTCTTGGTCTATGGAGCTGAAGTTGTACTTCCGAGTGACTTGCTTCACGATGCACCCAGAGTCGAGCTTTTCTCAGAAGATGAAGCAGAACAGGCTCGGCAAGACACAGTTGATCTCCTGGCAGAGGAAAGAGAGATGGCCCTGATCCGGTCGACCATTTATCAGCAAGACCTGCGTTGATTCCACGCCAGAAACGTGAGGGGTCATCATTTCAAGAAGGAGACTTGGTTCTTCGAGTGGATCAACAGAAACCACACAAGCTCGCCCCTACTTGGGAAGGCCCCTTCATTATCACAGAGTGCTCCACAACAGAGCATGCCACTTATACAATGTCGAGCACAAGAAAGACGAGCCACGCGCTTGGAATGCGGAGCTGCTCCGCCCCTTTTACACTTAAGCATTCAGACTGTTGAGATGTAATAAGAAATACCCTCTAGTTTGATTATCAAAGACACAGTTTTACAGTCTCTTAAATGATTGTTGTTCCATTTTTATATGTTCTAAATCTCCCAGTAGGTGCCTTACATGCGAATCTGTTTTGCCTAAGTTTAAAAAATCCTACCGAGTGGTGAGCGAGCCTCTCACTCGGGCTTAGCTGCGAATCCGTTTCGCCTAAGGTTGAAAAATCCTACCGAGTGGTGAGCAAGCCTCTCACTTAGAGGTTGAGCTGCGAATCCGTTTTGCCTAAGTTTGAAAAATCCTACCGAGTGATGAGCAAGCCTCAAACTCGGGGGCTTAGCTGCAGTCCAGTACTCGCCTCATTTTGAAAAATCCTACCGAGTGATGAGCAAGCCTCTCACTCGGGGGCTTAGCTGCAGTCTAGTACTCGCCTAAGTTTAGAAAAATCCTACCGAGTGGTGAGCAACCCTCTCACACGGGGGCTTAGCTGCAGTCCAGTACTCGCCTAAGTTTAAAAAATCCTACCGAGTGGTGATCAACCCTCTCACTCGGGGGCTTAGTTGTAGTCCAGTACTCGCCTAAGTTTAGAAAATCCTACCGAGTGGTGAGCAACACTCTCACTAGGGGGCTTAGCTGCAGTCCAGTACTCTCCTAAGTTTAAAAACTCCTACCGAGTGGTGAGCAACCCTCTCACTCGGGGGCTTAGCTGCAATCCAGTACTCGCCTAAGTTTAGAAAATCCTACCGAGTGGTGAGCAACCCTCTCACTCGGGGGCTTAGCTGCAGTACAATACTCGCCTAAGTTTAAAAAATCCTACCGAGTGGCGAGCAACCCTCTCCGGAGGCTTAGCTGCAGTCCAGTACTCGCCTAAGTTTAAAAAACCCTACCGAGTGGTAAGCAACCCTCTCACACGGGGGCTTAGCTGCAGTCCAGTACTCGCCTAAGTTTAGAAAATCCTACCGAGTGGTGAGCAACCCTCTCAGTCGGGGGCTTAGCTGCAGTCCAGTACTCGCCTAAGTTTAGAAAATCCTACCGAGTGGTGAGCAAACCTCTCACTCGGGGGGCTTAGCTGCAGTCCAGTACTCGCCTAAGTTTAAAAAATCCTACCGAGTGGCGAGCAACCCTCTCACTCGGAGGCTTAGCTATAGTCCAGTACTCGCCTAAGTTTAAAAAATCCTACCGAGTGGTGAGCAACCCTCTCACTCGGAGGCTTAGCTGCAGTCCAGTACCCGCCTAAGTTTGAAACACGTCCCTACCCACAATGACGACGAGGTTCAGGTGAACTACCACCTTCTCTTTGGAGCTACGCCACAAATACAACATGTGCTCCATCCTCCTCCGCAAGGACGAGGAGGCACAGGTCGACTGCAACCTTCTCTTCGGAGCTACGCCACAAATACAACGTGCGCTCCATCCTCCTCCGCAAGGACGAGGAGGCAGAGGTCGACTGCAACCTTCTCTTCAGGGTTGCGCCACAAGCATAACATGCGCTCTATCCTGACCTGCAAGGACGACAAGGTGCAGGTCGACTGGGACCTACTCCTCAGAGATGCCTCTCAAGCACAAAGATTATCCCGAGTGAAGAACAAGTTCCACTCGAAGGCAAACACAAGCATATTCAGAACATAAACCAGGTTTAGATAAATCTTAACATTCCAGAACACGGATAAAAGTACTCGGACATCAGGCCTGAAGGAGTTTAACGGTTACAAAATCACTCGGCATTCCAAGGCAAATTTAAGGCGGGGTATAAAGTTTTTTCACTCTACAGGAGGAGGGCTTGCAGGCTCGATGAACTCGTCCAGATTGATTCCGTCAGCGATCTGAGTGGTAGCGGAAATGAAGGTTTCCATGAAGGATTGGAAGTCATGCCTTTTGGTGTTGGCAGCTTTGATCGCTGCTAGCTTCTCTTCTCGAGCTTCTTTGAAGTGGACCCGAACCAGCGACATAGCCACGTCAGCACCGCATCGGGCAGAAGTCTTCTTCCATTCCTGCACTCGACCAGGAACCTCATTGCGTCGAGTCATCAGAGACCCGAGGTCATTTTGAAGCGTTGCCCCTGGCCAAAGTGATGTATCAATGCGTGACACCGCCACCTTCAGGCGAGCAAGATAGCTCGTAACGCTGGCAACACGAGATTCCAGTCGGAGCACGTTCATGGCAGCCTCATCGCCGATAGGGGAAAGGATGGGGTCCAAGCATGTCTCGATCTGTCCAGTTTCTTCTTCAAAGTTTTGGCAGAATTCTGCAGAATCAAGGAGTTAATGAGTCGACCGGTTCAGGGTGACTTGCAAATAGTAAATCAGTCGGATACAGAAAAGTACCTTCGAGCATAAGGAAGAGCTTCTAGGTGTGTGCTTTCAGATAATCTTCCAGGTCGTTTCTCCTACGAGAAATGCCCTCCAGCTTCTCGTCCAAAGTCACCTTATCTTTCTTCAGACGAGTTGCTTCTCTGTTGGACTTGGCAAGAGACGTCTTCAGCTTGGTGATTTCCTCCTCTAGCGCACTGACCGAAGCCAGCTTCTTGTTAGCCAGTGCAGTCTTCTCCTGAGCCACCTTTTGCGCAACTGCAAGATTGAGATCCTTCTTCGCCAGAGCCTGCCTCATTTTCTCTACAAGATATACACTTGGGCCAGACAAAAGAACGAAGAGATAACTTGAGGGATGGTCAAGATAAACAGTCGACAGGTCGTTACCTTCCATACCAGCCACTTCATCTTTAGCCGTTTTCAAGTTCTGATGGGCCAGCTCCAAGTCAAGGTTGAGTTGTCTATGTTTTTCCTCGAATTCAGCGAACTTGGACATAAGCGCACAGGATTTCTACAATCAGTAAAAGATATGTCAATGGACAAGATCAAAGATCATTTGCTTCCGAGTGAATAAAACTTTAAGAGTACCGCAGAATCAAACATTCTACAGTAGTATCAGGGACTACACCCACTGGGTGCACTTATCATGCCCCCACTGATTCAGATTCCACTCGACATAGTCTGCCCAGACCGAGTGGAAGGAAAAAAAGAAGAAGAGAGAAAGACATACTCAGACCCCAACCAATTGCCAGCAGTCGACTGCGGCCTCGGGGACTACACCCAGTGGGTGCACTTAGCGTGCCCCACTGGTTCAGATTCCACTCGACATGGTCCGCCCAGAACGAGTGGAAGAGTGAAACAACAAAGATGTCAAACACCCACTGGGTGCACTAATGTGAAGTGCAGAATAACAAGAAGTTACACGAAGAAAAGTTTTCAGGTAGCATACCCTAACAGAACAAGCAACAATATAAGAGTTCAGTCGGAAGCCAAATTACCTGGACATTGGCTTGAAGGGTCGCACTGGCGTCGTAAGCAGCCTGACTATTTTCGTGCACCACCTTCACTCGCTCCATCATTATTCTAGCTTGGTGAATGGCTTCTACGATGGCGTCTGCCTAACTTTCTGGAACGTGATGAGTGGCTAAGAATGGGATTGACGGTGCAGACGCAGCAGCTTGAAGTTCCGAGGCATGAAGCTGGACAGTTGAAGCAAACACTGGTGCAGTCGACGATGTGGGGCGTTCACTCGATACTGGATCAGTGAGAGTAACCGAAGATCGAGTCACATCTTCAGGTTGTTGAATCGCTGACTCTGCCGCCAGCACCGATTGGGATGTCTTGCCAGCTGATGCCTGCTTGTCCCTTCTGGGCCTCAGCGGCATGTCCTCATCGTCGTCTGGAAGTTCAATGACATTGGAAGGAGCTGCAGAAAGAATCAATCGCAAGAATTTAATCGACCGACAAAATGGCCAAGTAACTGAGGACATGATTACAAGAGTTGTACCCGGGTTGGAGGTGATTGCATCTTCCATTTCTTCATCTTCATTCCTGTAAGCAGAAGTCCCGGAGGTAGTAGCACTGCAAATTTCAAGATTCAGTCAGTCATGTCTATCACGGTGGGACGATCAAAACTTGATTAGTACTAAACCACGAAATCAGGTCCAATTATTACCCAGAAACAGTGGGAATGGCTACTTTGATCTTGGGCAAGGCTTTCTGTGATTTTGACGGTGCAACTTTCGGTTGCTTCGGTGCCTTCTCAGTCGGCTCTGGAGAAGACGTCCGAGGGTGCTTTGACGACTGCCCGGTCTGCGTGGTCGCTTTGTCATGGATGCTTGCCGGGTCATGAGTATGCTTGGATCGCCTTTCCCTACGGGGAGGTGAGTCGACCTCTTCTTCATCACTCGGGTCGTCACTCTCCTCGTCCTCCTCTTCGTCAGAGTGCCACTCGCCGCTGTCGCCTCCGCTCGCCTCCCCCTCTGGATCCTGCTCCTGCTCCCCGTTGGGCATCGAGTACATCTTAGTAAGCGTCTGAAAGGCAACAAGCAAAACAAAAAGTCAGTTGGTTGACAACAAGTAGTTACATGATAAATCAAGAAAGCACTCGGCAATTCAGAGTTGGACCTTGTCTGGTTCATACGAGTTGTCGAGTGGAGGGACTCTCCTAGACCCCCTGGGGTTATCTTTGTTGCCAGTGATACCCCTCAACCACTTCTCCACCGTATCCTCATCGACCTCTTCTGGGTGGATCCGAGTGGAATCATCAATGCCGGAATACATCCACATTGGATGATCACGAGCTTGAAGCGGCTAAATGTGTCGCCTGAGGAAGACCTCCAACAGATCCATGCCGGTCACGCCATCGTGGACGAGCTGGACCACTTGCTCGACCAGCACCTTCACCTCCACTTTCTCCTCTGGGGTCACTTTCAAGGCGGAGGGCTTCTCGACTCGAGCCATGGAAAAGGGGGGAAGTCCAGTCGACTGACCTAGAGTCGGCTGGTCTTTGCAGTAGAACCAGGTCGACTGCCACCCTCTGACTGACTCGGGAAGAATCATGGCTAGGAAAGTGCTTTTACCTCTCATTTGGATCCCAAGACCCCCACACATCTGGATCACATGTGTCCTCTCATCACTCGGATTGGCCTTTTAGACTGACTGAGAACGACAAGTGAAGATGTGTTTGAAGAGGCCCCAGTGTGGCCAACAGCCCAAGAAATTCTCGCACATGGACACGAATGCAGCAAGATACATGATAGTGTTGGGGGAAAATGGTGAAGTTGTGCGCCAAAGAAGTTCAAGAATCCTCGGAAGAAAGGGTGGGGAGGCAAAGGAAAACCACGGTCGACGTGGGTAGCGAGGAGCACACACTCACCCTCCCGCGGCCGCGGCACAGTCTCATCCTCCGGGAGCCGCGCTGACTTGTGGGGAATCAGACCCCCCTCGGCCAGATCGTCGATGTCGTCCTGACTAATCGTCGATCGAATCCAATCACCCTGGATCCAGCCGCGCGGCAGGCCAGACCTCGACGACGATCCGCCCCGGCTGGACTTCTTCACCTTCTCCTTCGCTGTCGCCTTCTTCGCGTGCTCCAAAGCCACCATCTTCTCCTTCCCCATTGCAGCGGGCGGAGCTCAAACTAACCGGCGGCGCCGGGAGCAGAGGTGGATGCGATGGAGAAACGGAGGAGAAAGGGGAAGAGTGAGAAAGCACTGTGCAGAAAACCCTAATCCGGCGCCTTATATGAGGTCGTTTCCGAGTGGCTGACCCGTGGGCCCAGACGATCCTATCAAATCCCGCAATAGTCGCGCGCGCGATACATGACGAAAAAGGTGGCACAGTGATCAAGGCAGCTCTGCCTAATCCAACCCGATTACTGCGGCCTCCTCCGCCCCGCGCGCTTCCCAAAATCCGAATCCCGCGAGATCCGCGAGCAGCAGAGCAACCTGTCAGACGGAAGATTTTTTCCATATCAACACTCGAAGCTTAGCAGTAAAAGTTCAGTCGGTAAAACCAAGAATGGATCAAGGCGACTGAAAAAGAAGTTGAAGTCATCATGATTGTTCATTTGATCCTAGTAAGACGCTTCCGAAGCGCAAAAATTGAATCGGAGATATTCTCAACTCCTCCACTCGAGCCCTGAACCATTCGGGGGCTAATGATGAAGCTATGTACCTATGGTAGGGTCATAGGCCTGACCTAGACACCCTCCGCTAGGACATCACCCAAAAACCAGAAGCATTCGAGGGATAGCATCATCCACTCGACTACGAAGCATTCCACTTGGAAGACTCAAAGTCACTCGACCACGATAACTATCACTCGACAGACAGAAGATCTAAAGTCACTCTACACGACAATGGTGGGAGGTTTACTTCATAGACTTAATGGGCATTTATGTCACTTTATTGCTAGCGTTACCAGTAACGCCCCCTCTTGGTGTACCTTAAAACCCTTGTAACATGGGCTGGCTCGGGTCTGGGTGCACTCTATATAAGCCACCCCCTCTACTGGCACAAGGGTTGGCACCCCCTATAACACACATCACATAATTGTAAGTGCATCTAGTGCCCCTAAGTGATTTTGGTGTATTGAAGACTTATAGGTTAATGGACTAATGAGTTTGTGAGTGTACACATGTCTATAAGTCTATGAGGAGTTTGATATTTACAGAGAAAGTCGACCCCTAAAAATGAAGTTCTTCGACTGAAGACTTTAAATCTCTGAAGACTTTCTGAAGACTTTGAAAGTGAAGAAATTGGTGTGACCTTGGTATTCATTGGAGGAACATGAAGCGCGAAGACTTTTGTTTTCGTAGTTTCATTTTCTCTTTCTTGAGTCATAGGAAACACCGTACTGTTAAAGGGGGTCGAGGAAATACTAAAGAAAAATTTCCATGTGATGCTCAACTCAAAATCCTACACCTACCAATCCCTTCGAGTGAAGCCATTGGAAATCTCATACAGTTCAGTCATATTCTTCAGCGACAGAGATGAAGTTCTTCTGGTCTCTCAGGAATTTGTTCTGACTAAGGAGTTAGGAATTCGCAAGTGTGGATTTCCTACACAGTGAGGAACATGATAGCCCTGAGGATTTTGCTACTCAAAATTCCGACCGTTGCTGTGCTATGCGCCAGCTGTCCCAAAATATCTATCCACCTAACGGTCATATCATTGAAGGGCATTTATGTCTTATCATGTCGGGCTGCTCCCTAGGCTATAAATAGCCGCCCCTACAACCACTAGCTGGTTGGCTACTCCGAGAGAAACTGACACTTGTCATTTGAGAGCAACCCATCCTCCGAGGACTTTGAGCGAAAATCATCAAGTGAGGAAAAACCCAAAAGCCAAACACCTACAAACCCCAAGTGATTGAGCATCACTGAAGAGATTGATCCTGCGTGGATCCGATGCTTGTTACCTTTGAAGACTGTGCTTCTTCCAGATAGTTAGTCGTCATGGTCTAGAGCATCCAAGAGGAATTGTGGATCGCCAAGTGACCAAGTTTGTGAAGGTTTGGAAGTCACCTGAAGACTTACCACGAGTGATTGGATGAGGTCTGTGTGACCTTAGTTCAAGGAGAATACGGTGAGGACTGGGTGTCCTGAGCTGCGTGTTCAGGACTGTGTGTCCTCGAGTTTAAATACTCAGCCGCTCCAACCAGACGTACAACTGAGATAGCAGTTGGAACTGGTCTACCAAATCATTGTCTTCACCAAGCTCACTGGTTCTATTCCCTCAACCCGTTCATTTCCTCATAACTGTGTTGTGTGTTTGATCATATATGTGTTTGAAGACTTTGACTGAAGACTTCATCAATTTCCTCAGTCTGTTTGTTTTCATCCTTTGTTATTCTGTGCTTACGCTTCCTGTACTTTGTGCCTGTCTTCATTTCATCATGATGACTATGCTTGTATTCTGTTATGTTTACTTTTGAGTACTTATTCCGCTGCTAGTAGTTCTTCGCTAAGGAATTTCCTCACCGGCAAATTCCTCAGTGAAGAATTTCATAAAAATCGCCTATTCACCCCCCTCTAGTCGATATAACGCACTTTAATTGGTATCAGAGCATGGTACTCCCTTGTTCTGTGTGATTTTGGTTTAACCGCCTAGAGTTTAGTTATGTTGACCGCAGGTATGAAGAAAGTGACATGCCCCATCTTTGACGGTCATGAGTATCCCAAGTGGAAGGCCATGATGAAGAAGCGCCTCATGGCGATGAACAGCGAGCTGTGGACCGTCATTGAGATTGGTCTGACCGATCTGTGCAAGATGGCGCAAGCAGATGACATTCGCAAGTACACTCTTCTCAACCTCACAGCGAAGGACGTCATCTGCTCCTGTCTGTCTCAAAATCAGTTCAGGAATATCATGCATCTAGATCATGCGAAGCTTATCTGGGACCGTCTCTCTGAGGTCTATGAAGGTCATCGAACCTGTCATGATCCTTGGTTTGAGGACTTCAAGGAATCTCTCAAAGCGATGACATTCGAACCAGAATCATCATCTTCTGCATCATGCCTTATGGCAAAAGATGCTGAGGTAACTGAATGCTACCTATGTGAGTCTAGTGATGATGAATTTGGGCCCAGCTATGTCAAACTTGCTTCCCTTGCCACTAAACAACAAAGAGCTTTGGAAAAAGTTCATTACATGCTAAATAAGAGCGATGATATGTTGGGTGAAGAAATGGATCAGTCAAAAGCTTTGGCTGGAAGTCTTCAGATACTTCATACTAAGTATGACACCCTTCGAGATCATCATAACACTCTCTTATCCGATCATGAGAAGCTTTCTTATGAATTTCTTCAAAGAAAGCAAGACCTTGAGAAGCTAAGAGTGAGTTATGAAGATCTTCAGAAGGAGCGCGATTCATTACTTGCTCAACAAATCAACGCTCCTCAAGAAGAATTTGTTCCTCCATGCTTGAAGTGCATTGAACGTGAATCTGCTAATTCTTCACCTGAATGTTCAAATGCTGCTAATGTTTCAAATTCTTCACATGCGTTTGATATCACTAATTCCTCATCTGAGGACATTGCTAGTATCACTGATGATGCAGGGCTGAAGGAATTCTACATGGCAGACATGTACAAAAGCCTCAAAGGGCATCAGACTCTTTGTAATGTGCTTAAAAAGCAGATCCTCAACAGGAATCCTAGGAAAGAGGGTATTGCCTTTGAGAGGAAACTCAATGCTGATGGTACATATTGGAAGCCTGAGCTGTACCCCAAAACTACATGGGTTGCTGCAAAGGGACCTCCAGTTGATCCATCTAACTTATCTGGATTTGCATGTGAATCTCCTCATTCTGATGATGATTCATTTGACTCCAACTATAAATTGTTCAAAAATCAGAATGGTGAAGTATTTGCTAGATATGTTGGCACTAACTGCAGGAACGGTTCCCCTATGAAGAACATCTGGGTTCCCAAAAGATGCCTTGAAAATCTTCAGGTGAATGTCATCATGACGCCACCTGTGAAGAATAGGAACCCCGGATCAAATTCTTCATCTGAACCAAATTCTTCATATGGATCCAAGTCCTCATACGGACCAAACTCCTCACATGGATCATATTCCTCGAAAGGATCAAAGTCCTCATATGAACATCATCGTGCTAACCCGTCTGTTTCGCAGGGAAGATCCAAGGATTATGGATATGTGCATTATTCTTCAAATCATTATGTCCATAAGTCCTCGAAGAATTTCTCTGCATACTCATATGCTTACTCTAACCCCTCTTATGTGAAATGAAATGGATTGGCTTCTATGCCATCCTTCTCGTATGGAGCTCGCGGAATGATGAACTCTTTGCCACCCCTTCGGATGTGGGTGGTGAAGAAAAAGAACTAATCTCTTCTGTAGGGTCAGGTCTCCAGACGTACGTAATCGTCTGAAGAATTTGCTGGAGACCTGAGCATGCCTAATAGGACGCATGCTAATCATGAAGAAATGAACTTTCATTTCTCACGTCCTCATATTGCTTTATCTGTTCTCTTGCTTGATGAAATTGATCTGATGAATTGATGTCATATTCTTCACTGATGAAGTATATGAGTTTGTAAGCTGCACTAAT
This sequence comes from Triticum aestivum, assembly GCF_018294505.1. Taxonomy (NCBI): domain Eukaryota; kingdom Viridiplantae; phylum Streptophyta; class Magnoliopsida; order Poales; family Poaceae; genus Triticum; species Triticum aestivum. The sequence goes on along the minus strand of NC_057797.1, from coordinate 233,088,881 downwards.
TCATCTGCAGGATGATCAACCCAAAGCCACTAAGTGGGTCCTCGATAGTGGATGTACAAATCACATGACTGGTGACAAGAATCTATTGATGGATGCTCCATTATCTCCGTCGCATCTGAAGCATATCATCTTTGCCGACAAAGGCAAAAGTCAGGTATTGGGTCCAGGTAAGGTTGCGATCACAAAGGATCGACACATGGACAAAGTCATGCTTGTTGAGTCCTTAGGATACAACCTTATGTCTGTCTCAATGCTTTGTGATCTTGATATGGTTGTTGTCTTTGGCAAGTACTGTTGTGTTGTGGTTATGGAAGCTGACAATTCTGAAGTCTTCGAAGGCTTTAGGAGAGGAGACATGTATATTGTTGATTTCTCTACAGGACCACAACCAGCCGTGTGTCTACTTGCAAAAGCTTCAGAAGGCTGGCTCTGGCATCAACGACTTGGTCATGCGGGCATGAGGAATTTCCACACGCTTGCGAAGAAGAAGCATGTCATTGGCATCGAGAATGTCAAATTCCTCAAGGATCACCTATGCGGAGCCTGTGAAGCTGGGAAGATGACAAAGGCCAAGCATCCAGCGAAGACTATCATGACCACTACTCGCCCATTTGAATTGCTTCACATGGATCTCTTCGGTCCTAATCATTATTCTGTAGTTTCAAATGAAGCATCTCAATATGGCTTTGTTATTGTTGATGATTACTCTCGTTACACATGGGTACACCTTGTTACTTACAAACATGAAGTGCAGGAAGTCTTCAAACGATTTTCCTCGAGGGCTTCAACCAACTTTGGTGTGAAGATCAAGCACATCAGAAGTGACAATGGCACTGAGTTCAAGAATTCTGGTCTCGATGACTATCTTGATGAACTTGGTACTACTCATGAGTTATCTGCTCCTTATACTCCTCAGCAGAACGGCGTCGTGGAGTGCAAGAACATGACTCTTGCTGAGATGGCTCGCACTATGCTTGATGAATACAAAACGCCTCGTCGTTTCTGGACTGAGGCAATTGATACTGCGTGCCACATCATCAACAGAGTATATCTTCACAAATTCTTCAAGAAGACTGCCTATGAACTCCTCACTGATAAGAAACCCAATAGAGCACCTACCTACTGTGATAGATGAACCAAGACCTGAGGAAACTATCAAGTTCAAGGCTACTGAGGATGTCATTCCTACTGAAGAGTCTGCTGAAGAATTCATTCCAAAACATGAAGAACGTGGAGCTAATGCACCTGAAGAAAATACTGAAGAAAATGGTGCTGAAGAGAATGCTGATCAAATTCTTCAACGACAACCAGCTCATCCTCGCATTGCAAAAGAAGTGCAAGTTGAAAAGATCATCAATGACATCAAAGCGCCAGGTCCTCTCACACGCTCAAAAGCTTCACATTTATCTAACTTTTGTGGGCACTATGCTTTTGTCTCTATTACAGAGCCCACTAAGGTAGATGAAGCATTTCTAGAGCCTGAGTGGATTCAGGCCATGCAAGAAGAATTACATCAGTTCGAGCTCAACAATGTCTGGGAACTGGTCAAACATCCAGATCCTCGCAAGCACAATATCATTGGCACAAAGTGGATCTACCGCAACAAGTAAGATGAAAATGGCCTTGTGGTGAGGAATAAGGCACGACTTGTAGCTCAAGGCTACACACAGGTTGAAGGAATTGATTTCGATGAAACTTTTGCACCTGTTTCTAGACTTGAGGCTATTCGCATATTACTTGCTTATGCTAACCATCATGATGTCACTTTATATCAAATGGATGTGAAAAGTGCATTCCTCAATGGTAAGCTTGAGGAAGAAGTATATGTTGCTCAACCCCCAGGTTCTGAAGATCCTAAGAATCCTGACAAAGTCTTCAGACTCAACAAGGCCCTCTATGGCCTCAAGCAGGCCCCACAGGTGTGGTATGATACCTTGAAGGAATTCTTCATGAAGAAAGGCTTCAAACCCGGTTCACTTGATCCTACTCTTTTCACTAAATCTTATGATGGTGAATTGTTTGTGTGCCAAATATACCTTGATGATATTATCTTTGGCTATACTGACCAACGTTATAGTGATGAATTTGCCTATATGATGAGTGAAGAATATCAAATGTCTAGGATGGGAGAGTTGAAATTTTTCTTAGGTCTTCAAATTCGTCAACAACGCAATGGCATATTCATATCCTAGGAGAAATACCTCAAGGATATACTGAGGAAATTCGGCATGCAAGATTGCAAAGGCATCAAAATTCCTATGCCGACAAATGGCCATCTGTGCACTGATGAAAATGCTATTGACTTCGATCATAAGGTATACCGCTCCATGATTGGTTCTTTATTGTACCTATGTGCATCTAGGCCAGACATAATGCTTAGTGTTTTCATGTGTGCCCGATTTCAAGCTACACCGAAGGAATCACACCATAAGGCTGTGAAGCATATTCTTCGATATCTAGCTCACACACCAACACTTGGATTATGGTACCCCAAGGGCTCGCCTTTTGATCTCATTGGATATTCTGACTCTGACTATGCTGGTGATCATGTGGACCACAAGTCAACATCTGGTACATGTCATTTCCTCGAACGGTCTTTGGTCTATTGGTCCTCGAAGAAACAAAACTGCGTATCACTATCTACTGCTGAAGCTGAGTACATTGCCGCCGGTTCTTGCTGTGCTCAATTGCTATGGATGAAGCAAACTCTCAAGGACTACGGCGTCAACATGAAGAATGTGCCTCTCTTCTGTGACAATGAGAGTGCCATCAAGATTGCTCACAACCCAGTTCAGCACTCGAAGACTAAGCACATTCAGATTCATCATCATTTTCTTCATGATCATGTGTTGAAGGGCGACATTTCTATTGAGCATGTGAAGACTGAAGAACAGCTAGCCGATATCTTCACAAAGCCCTTGGATGAGAAGAGATTTAGCAAGTTGCGTGTGAGCTAAATATCCTAGAATCTTCAAATGTTCTTTTAAAAGGACACTCATCCTAACACTTATGCAAAATTGATGACTTAGATGTGCAACACATGAAGAAACATTTTTCTTTAATCAATGAAGAATAACACTCTTAGTGTGAAGAAATTAACGAAGAATTTGATTCTCAGAACCCTACGATAATTGTACGCGGTGTGTGAAATCATCATTCTTATACGGTGGGTCACGCCACCACCAAAAGTTGAAATTCCTCAGTTGTTCATATTCTTCAACTTTGCATTGTCTTCACTGTTTCCGTCGTTTTGTTCATTAGCTATATATATATATATATATATATATATATATATATATATATATATATATATATATATATGAGTTTATGTCCTCTACAGCATTCACTTATTGCTAATTCTTCAAGTTGATTTTTCTACTAAGTGAATGTGATCGGACCCTTCCCCTCTATGCTATACTCAACCCAATCTGTTCACAAATTCTTCATATGCTTTCTATTTGAAACTCGTTCAAAATCTTCACTGTGTCCTTGTCAGCTGAAGAAATTGCGAACGAAACTTTAAAACTTATCCTGTCTAAATTTTCGGCTTTGCCGCTCAAACCGTTCCGCATCCCACGATACACTTATCCATTCACCCACGATCCCACACGATCTCCACCTCTCAGTACGTGGGTGACACATGTCAAGCGAATGAGAAGGGTCAGGGGCACGTTCGTCCAATTTCTTCGGGCGAACAGTTTTTCACCGTGGCTATAAATACCCCTCCTTCCCTTCCTCACTTCTTTTACTCTGCTCGACCTCTCTCCAGCTCGAGCTTCTCAAACCCTAGCACCGCCGCTACTTCATTGTCACCGGTGAGGAAGAGCTTCATTGCCTCGACCTCATCACCGCCGTACTCGTGTCGTCCGCGGAAATCTTCACTCCGTCGCCGTCGTAGCCGTCTTCCTCCGCCGAGTTAGGGCGTGGAAGATCTACACAGATGAACTTCACCTGTCCACTTCACTATTCATCGTGCTCTTCATCCAGGGTAATTAAAAGTTACTTTTACTGCCCTCGTTGATTCGAATGATTATCTACAAAATCTTCAAAGGTGTTTCTCTTCATATCTTCACACACTAAACACCTCACAAGTCATTTGTTCTTGATTCATTTCTCTAAGCATCATTTTTATTCAAGATTCCTCAATTGTGTGGATCTTCGATCTATACAACTCTGGAACCTAAGACAAAGAACGCTTAGTGAAATTCTTCAAGACTCATCTGGTCAAATTCCTCAAACTTGTTCCTTTTTGAAAAACCTTCTCAGAACGCATATGACGTCTCCAAATTCCTCGCAACTATACTCTGTTCACAGGTACTCATGTCAGCTGCTGAATCACTAGGTTCTCATCAACTTAACTCATTTGCAGCGTTCTTCGAAGAAAAGTTGCATACTTCTTCAGAGAATTCAATTGTCCAAATTCCTCAACTGAAGAAAATGGCCGACGGTAAGAAGCCACAGAAAGGAGGAAAGAGGCCTGAGGTCAATACAGCGTTTGAGATCCCTGATGAAATATATGCTGGGTACTACACACCTCCTAAGGAAACCAAGAATGAGCGCAAGGTGCGCATTCAGAAGATACAGAGGAGATGGGCTAGAGAGTGGAGGGAGTACAGATATGTCACTCCCAAGTACATGAAGAAATTCGCACTCAATCCTCCATGCCCAAGACCTCCATTGGCACCTGGCCAAATAGCTGATCCCACCAGCCTCAAGCGCGGTGAGGACTATCCTGACGAATGGGCCAAGCGCCAAGCCAAGTTGGCTAAGCAAGCCAGAGAAGCAGTGAGAAAATTCAATGAAGACTATGCTGCTGATGCTGCCTCTGCTGAGTCCTCTGCTGTCAAGCGAAGAAGGCTATGTCAAAGAAGCCTGCGTGCAAGCCAAGTGCTTCACCAACAGTGCCCTCAAGGCCAAGTTCCTCAGCAATGCCCTCACGGCCAGAATCCTCAAAGCCCTCAAGGCCAATTCCTCATGCTGCTCCTGCTCCCTCAAAATCCTTAGCTCCTCCAAAGTCCTCGGCTGTTCCGACAAAATCCTCAGCACCTATGCATCTTGCCTCGTGCCAAAGGACTGCAGGCATCTCAATTGCCTCAGGAGCTTCAGCTAGTTCCTCAGCTGCACCAACTTCCTCAGTGGGACCCTCTCTACTGAAGACAAAGGCCACTGCTGGACGAGGTCCTCGCCCTAGTCCTCAGAAGAAGCAAGTCGCCTTCCAAGTGCCGTCTGATGAAGACGAAGCTGATGATGATGAACTTGCTAAAATCATCAGAGATAGGCAAGTCAGGGCCGCTAGAGCCAAGGGAACAGATGTGCCACTGCTTTTGGATCCCAAGTTAATCCTCGAATACATTGATGTTTGGCACAAGGACCCCAACACTGCCATGCCTGATTTCAAGTTGACTCCTGGCCAACGTCACATGCTGACCCATTTCATCCAAGAAGAAAAATGGAAATATGAGAAGGTCAGGCAGATCAAGAAAGCGCAGTACAAAAAGGAGCGCTATCTGAAGAAAAACGTTGCCTCTATGACAACTGAAGAACTTGTCACTACTCAATCTGAGATCAAGAAACTCAGTGATGAATTTGACGCATACCATGCTGATTGGCTTGGAGCCAAGGTTCGTTTTGTGAAACTTGCGGATAACTTCCCTTCCCATGTTGCTGCCCTAAAGCAACAGGAAGTTCCTCAGGCTGAAGCATCCGCTCAGCCGACTGAAGAACATGCCAGCACCTGTAAGTGCATCTAGTGCCACCCCGAGTTGGTTTTGGAGTATTGATGACAAACCTAGTTGAGGGACTAATGTGTTTGTGAGAATTGCAGGATAACACAGGTAAAAGTCCCTCATTGATTTGGTTTTCCTACCAGAGATGGCCCCTAAAAATGTAAGAAGACATTGAAGACTAAGGTGGTATGTGAAGACATTCACATTGAAGACTATGACAAGAGAAGACATTGCATGAAGACTATGGAGCGTGAAGACTTAGATCTTTCGTAGTTCTTTTTCTTCTTTGTTGAGTCATAGGAACCACCATACTGTTAAGTGGGGTCCAAGAGAACCAGTCAGAATGACTGAAGTGATGCTTAACCAAAATCCTATGTCTTCGAGTGAAGACTATGAGAGCGAATCCTGTCCAGAGTTGGACAAGTCAGCTTTGCTTGTAGCCCAAGTAAAGTTGCCGTGTGTGTGTTTGAAATCTGACCGTTGGAACACGTGTCAGTTCCTTAGTGACCCAGGGTCATTTCAGACAAATCAGGTCGGGTTGCCTAGTGGCTATAAATAGCCCACCCCCTACAACCATAAACGGTTGGCTGCTCAGAGTTAGAGTACGGCTTTTGTCGTTTGAGAGCAACCCACCTCGAAGCCTTTGAGAGAGAATTCCTTGCGAGGATAAAGCCCTAAACACCCAGAGCCAAAGAGTGTTAGGCATCACTTAAGTCTTCTTGTCTGTGTGATCTGAAGACTTATTACACTTGAGGACTGTGAATCCTCCAGCCGGTTAGGCGTCGCGTTCTGAGCATCCAAGAGTCATTGTGGATCGCCGGTGAACGAAGTCTGTGAAGGTTTGGGAGTCTACCTTGAAGACTTACCAGAGTGATTGGGCGAGGTCTGTGTGACCTTAGCTCAAGGGGAATACGGTGAGGACTGGGTGTCCTAAGCTGCATGTTCGGGACTGGGTGTATGGGACTATGTGTCCTCAGGTTTAAATACCTAGCCGCCGTAACCAGACGTACAACTGTCACAGCAGTTGGAACTGGTCCAACAAATCATTGTCTTCAACGAGTCACTGGTTTCATCCTTCCCTTCCCTTTACTTACTGTTGGTCCTTGTGAAGTCATTGTATGATTGCATTATCTTTTGTCTTCACTGAGTGACTGTTTGTTCTGATTGGCTTCACAATATCTTCCTACCTGATCCTTACTGCCTAGCTGCTATTAGTCATTGTGCTTTCACTTTATTGAATACTTGACTATGGTTTGCCTAGTGTAGTCTACCTTCCGATGCATGGTAATAGGTTTATTTCTATCGTTTGTCTTCGAAACAACCATGTTTGGAAGACTTTCATAAAAATCGCCTATTCAGCCCCCCTCTAGTCGATCACTAGCACTTTTAATTGGTATCAGAGCTAGGTACTCCCTTGTTCTGTGTGATTCGGTTTAACCACCTGGAGTTTTAGCTATGTCGACTGCAGGGATAATTAAAGTCTCTGCTGCGTGCCCCTTCTTCGATGGAACTGAATATCCCTACTGGAAGAATAAGATGCGCATGCATCTTGAAGCCATTGATGTCGACCTATGGTATGTCGTCAAGAATGGCGTTCCCAAGGCTGGAGAAGGTGTCACTGTTGCTGATGTCAAGAAGTTCGTTCAACTGGACTCTACTTCCAAGAATATCATCTGTGGTCATCTGACCAAAGGACAGTATGGCCGCGTGAGTGCTTTGGAAACATCTAAGCTAGTCTGGGACTGGCTCTCCAAGGTCAACGAAGGCGTCTCAACCCAGAGAGATCAGAGAATCAGTGTCCTTCGCAACCTCTTCAACTACTTCAAGAGAAATGAGAATGAGAATGTCTAGCTCACGTTTGATCGACTCACTGACATCACAAATGAGCTTCAAGCCCTCGGTGCTACTGAGATCACCAAGCATGAAGTCGTCAAGATACTCCTGAGATCGCTTGACAGTTCGTTTGACACTCTAGCCCTGATGATTCAAGAACATCCTGATTTCAAGACACTCGATCCGTCTGACATACTTGAGAGGCTCAACACACACACGAGTTTCAACTTTCTGAGAAAAGAGACATCTACGGTCCCAACTATGGGCGAACTCGTGCCTTGAAGGCAAAAGCTGTCTCCTCATCTGAAGAAGAATCTGACAGCAGTTCTGATGATCCTAAAGACATTGAAAAGGAGCTTGCTATGCTTGTGAAGAAGTTCCAAAAATTCACCAAGAAGAAAGGCTTCAGAAAGTCTTCACGATCAAGATCAAGGAATGATGAAGCTTCTGCTCATGACTACAAGAAGAGAACATGTCACAAGTGCAAGAGACCTGGCCACTACATCTCTGAGTGTCCACAGTGGGACAATGAGAACAACAAGAAGAAGAAGAGAAAGGAGTATGACTCTGACGACAAGAAGAAGAAGAAATACTCAAAGTCTTCTTCCAAGTCTTCCCCAAAGTCTTCATCACACAAGAAGAGCTCATCTGGCAAGGCACGCGCGTTTGTTGGCAAGGAAATGGATTATGAGGAGGAGTCCGCTTCTGAGGAGGTGGAGGTGGAGTCTGAGGAGGAGTCCGATTCTGGCGTTGCGAGTCTGGCTACAACATACGTTGCCAAGTCCATCTTCAACACTGAAGACAATGACTTCATCTCCAACACCGATGCAAATGACAAGGACTACTCCACTCCTTCCTACTGCTTCATGGCACGCGGTGCCAAGGTAAACACATGCACTACTCACTATCAAACATCTAGTGACGATGACTCTGATTGTGGTTCCAAACCCAGCTACAAAACACTTGCTAAAATTGCAACTGAAAAACAGAAAGCTATGGAACACATTCAAAAACTGTTAGACACTGAAATGACTCGATCTCAGTCCTTAATTGAAGACATAAAAAATCTTCACATTAAGTATGAGGAACTTGAAAGTCGTCATGAAACGCTCTCAACAACTCATGAAAGGATTTCCTATGATTATCTTCAAAGGAAGCAAGATCTTGAGAAATTGAGAGCAGCTCATGAAGATCTTCAAAAGGAAAACGAGTCACTTCGCGCCGAACAGATCAATTCAGCTCAGGAAGGATTTGAACCACCATGTCTTAAATGCATTGAGCGTGATAACGCTACTTCTGTTGCTGAATGTTCTACTGCTGCTACTATTGCAATATCTTCAACTGTTAATGTGGTAACTAACCCCTCTGCTGAGGATACCACTGCTATTGCTGATGAGAATGCTAGGTTGAAGACACTGCTTGAAACAGGGATGTACAAAAGTCTCAAAGGGCATCAGACACTATGTGATGTCCTCAAAAGGCAGATCCTGAACCGAAACCCTAGGAAAGAGGGTGTTGGGTTCGAAAGGAAAATGAATGCTGATGGCTCTTACTGGAAACCTGAGCAGTACCCCAAAACCACATGGGTTGCTGCAAAGGAACCTTCAGTAGATCCATCCACCCTATCTGGCTTCACTTGTGCTAATCCCATTGTTATTGATGAATCCTTTGATGCAAACTATAAACTGTTTAAGAATCAGAATGGTGAAGTGTTTGCCAGGTATATTGGTACTAACTGTAGGAATGGGCCGCCTATGAAGAAGATCTGGGTGCCGAAAAGGTGTTTGGAGAATCTTCCTGTGAATGTCGTCATGACACCACAAGTGAAGAAGACAAATCCTAGACCACAGGCTTCATACAACCCAAAGGCTTCATATAGACAAAGGACTCACCTGAGTCGCACTAATGCAAATGTTTTGCAGGGAAGCCATACTCAGGCCTATGAATATGAGCGTGGTTCACCAAACCACCATGTTCATAAGACCAAGAACTATTCTGCTTATTCTTATGAGTACTATTGTCCACCTGCAAGACTTTTTGCTAGGGCTCCAAAGCCAAAGTTCTCAGATGCTACACTTAGACTCATTGCTTCAAAGCCACCCTTGAAGATGTGGGTGGCTAAGAAAGCTTAACTCTCTTTTGCGGAGAAAGGTCTCCAGACGAAAACCAAAATCGTCTGATGCTATTGCTGGGGACTTTACACATCTTGTAGGGCGCAAGATCAAATGCCCAAATGGTCTTATTATGTACTTTGTTCCTGAGTCGCTTGCTACTTGCCCTATCAGTCCTAATATCGATCTAAGCTTTAATAATCCACTGGTTCGTTAAATGTTTTTCCTCCACAATTCTCTTCGTGAAGCCTATCCCCCTAACTGCACTGTAGGGTACGACACCGGCAGCTTTAGAATGGATTATTGATAGTGGGTGTACCAATCACATGACTAGCGAGCGAAGCCTTCTCATGGACTCAACCTTACGTCCATCTGACAAAAGTCACATCACATTTGCTGACACTGGTAAAAGCAAGGTATTGGGTCTAAGTAGAGTTGCAATCTCAAAGGATCAACACATGGATAAAGTCATGCTTGTTGAATCCCTTGGTTTCAACTTAATGTCTGTCTCAATGCTTTGCGATTTAAACATGATTGTGATATTTGGAAAATATCGTTGCCTTGTTCTAATGGAATCTGACAAGTCTCTAGTGTTTGAAGGGTATTGGAAAGATGATTTGTACATGGTAGATTTCTCAGCAGGACCACAACTTGCCGTATGTCTTCTAGCAAAAGCTTCTGAATACTGGCTCTGGCATCGGAGGCTTGGGCATGCTGGCATGAGGAACCTCTACACCCTTGCAAGGAAGAAGCATGTCATAGGCATCGAGGGCGTCAAGTTCAAGAAGGATCACTTATGCGGTGCCTGTGAAGCAGGAAAGATGACGAGGGCCAAGCATCCCTCGAAGAAAATCATGACAACAACTCAACCCTTCGAACTGCTCCACATGGATCTTTTCGGTCCCACTCATTACTCAACTCTTACTACTACTGCTTGTCTCTATGGCTTTGTCATTGTTGATGATTATTCAAGATATACTTGGGCGCATATAATCCTCTACAAGACTGCAGTGCAGGATGTCTTCATACGCTTCGCCAATCGAGCAATGAACAACTATGACGCCAAGATAAAGCACATCAGAAGTGACAATGGCACTGGATTCAAGAACACTGGCCTAGATACATATCTTGATACCTTGGGCATCACACACGAATTCTCAGCTTCGTACACGCCACAACAAAATGGCATCGTCGAACACAAGAACAGAACACTTATTGAGATGGCCCGGACGATGCTTGATGAATACAAGACTCCAAGAAAATTCTGGCCAGAAGCCATTGATACTGCCTGCCATATCATCAACCGTGTTTATCTTCACAAGCTTCTGAACAAGACATCCTATGAGCTACTTACTAGCAAGAAGCCAAATGTCAGTTACTTCAGAGTATTTGGCGCCAGGTGCTGGATCAAGGATCCACATCACACTTCAAAATTTGCACCAAAAGCACATGATGGTTTTATGCTTGGATATGGAAAGGATTCACACTCCTACAGAGTCTTCAACCTTTTTCACTATAAAGTGGTTGAAACAGTGGATGTGCGGTTCGATGAGACTAATGGCTCACAAAGAGAGCACCTGCCAAATGTGCTAGATGAAGTTCCATCCAGTGAATCAATCAAACTTATGGGAACTGGAGAAATCATACCGTCTGAAGCTCAGCCTGAAGAGGAACTTCGCATTCGTCTCAATTTCTGAACCCAAGAAAGTTGAAGAAGCCTTCATGGAACCTGAATGGATTCAAGCTATGCAGGAAGAGCTTCAACAGTTTGAGCTGAATAATGTATTGGAACTGGTTAAGCGTCCTGGTCCGCGCAAGCACAATATAATAGGCACCAAATTGATATATCACAACAAGCAAGATGAGTATGGTCAAGTTGTCAGAAACAAAGCTCGTCTCGTTGCTCAAGGATACACTCAAGTTGAAAGGATTGACTTCAATGAAACATTTGCTCCTGTGGCTAGACTTGAAGCCATACACATACTGCTGGCCTATGCAAATCATCATAACATACTTCTATATCAAATGGATGTGAAGAGCGCTTTTCTCAATGGCAAGATTGAAGAAGAAGTGTATGTTGCACAACCGCCTGGCTTTGAAGATCCAAAACATCCTGACATGGTGTACAAGCTCAACAAGGCACTGTATGTACTCAAACAAGCCCCTCGGGCTTGGTATGACACACTCAAAGACTTCCTGAAGAGCAAAGGCTTCAAATCTGGTTCCCTCGACCCCACTCTCTTCACGAAGACATATGATGGTGAACTGTTTGTGTGCCAAATATATGTGGATGACATTATCTTCGGCTGCAACAATCAGAAATACAGTGAAGAGTTTGGATATATGATGCAAGCGCAATATCAGATGTCCATGATGGGTGAGCTGAAGTTCTTCCTTGGTCTTCAAATACGTCAGCAACACAACGGCATCTTCATATCTCAAGAGAAGTACCTCAAAGATTGCTTGAAGAAATTTGGTATGCAAGACTGCAAAGGCTTCACGACTCCAATGCCAGCCAAACATCATCTGGGTCCCGACGACAATGGTAAAGAGTTCAATCAAAAGGTATACCGCTCAATGATTGGTTCTTTACTTTATCTATGTGCATCTAGGCCAGATATTATGCTTAGTGTTTGCATGTGTGCTCGATTCCAAGCGGCACCAAACGAATCGCATCACTTAGTTGTGAAGCGAATTCTTCGATATTTGGCTTACACCCCAACACTAGGATTATGGTATCCAAAGGGCTCAGAGTTTGATCTGGTTGGATTCTCGGATGCTGATTATGCTGGTGACAAGGTGGATCGCAAGTCTACATCAGGCACATGTCATTTTCTGGGACGATCACTTGTATGTTGGTCTTCAAAGAAGCAGAACTGTGTATCTCACTCCATTGCTGAATCTGAATACATTGCTGCTGGATCTTGCCGCGCTCAGCTTCTGTGGATGAAGCAAACACTCAAAGACTATGGCATTCATTTGAAGCAAGTGCCACTCTACTGCGACAACGAAAGCGCCATCAAGATCGCCAACAACCCAGTTCAACACTCGAAGACAAAGCACATTGAAATTTGTCATCAATTTCTCAGAGATCATGTTGTGAAGGAAGATATTGATATCATACACGTCAACACTGAAGAGCAATTGGTAGATATCTTCACCAAGCCCTTGGATGAGAAGAGATTTTGCAAGTTACGGTGTGAGCTAAATATCTTGGAATCCTCAAATGTCCTGTGATCAGGCACACATCCTAACACTTATGCATATTGATGACTTAGATGTGCAACACACGAAGTAAAGTATATCTTCAATCAATGAAGATATACATTCTAAATGTGAATACATTAATGTGGAATTTGACTTCGGAGCGCCACGATAATTGTGCGCTGTGTCTGGGTCTAATACTTCCTATACGGTGGGTAACACCACCACCAAATTCTTCTGTTTGAAGTTTTTACCCATGGCGTTACATTTGCTATGTCTTCACATTTTGTTTGCCTTCATTCTCAACTTGTCTTCATGATTATCTTCACTATGTTGGTTTGATTGTCTTTCTCACACACACACACACACACACACACACACACACATATATATATATATATACATACATATACTAGTGTTCTGTCCTCTACATCATTCACTTATAGCTATGTCTTCTTGTTGAATCTTTTGAACTAAGTGAATGTGATCGGACCCTAACCTCTCTATGCTTTCTATCTCAAACTCTATCTCTCCAAATCATATGCATTCTTTTGAAACTGTCGAATGTCTTCTCTGCGTCCTTGTCAGCAGAAGATACAGAGACAAACATTAAGTCCGCTTTCAATGCTAATTCCTTCACCTGAAACCCGGAGAAGTGGGAACGACCACCCAACAATCCAGGCGTGCGTGGGAACGTGGAACAACCTCCGATATGTTGCATGATGGCCACGTGTCCTTCAGATGTGAATCGCCAGGGGCACCTGTGTAATAACACTGTGTCGTCCCTGTCCCTATAAATACATGCCTCACCATAGTCATTATCCTTTCTTCCACTCTCGCACAAACCCTAGCGCCACCGCTAGCCCTCGATGACGCCGGAGACGAAGCGCTTAGCTGCCGCTACCTCTCCGACGCCATTTCACGCCGGCCGCGGATATCGTCTTCTCCGCTGTCACCGTATGTGTCCTCCGTCACCAAGTTAGGGCACGGACGATCGAACTGCTCGGCCTCCTCTCCCACTCCGTCTAGCAGTTCTTTGTGTGGTAAATAAACTTCCTTTTTACAGCCCCTTTGATCCTATAGATTCATCACTTTCTACCACAAGCAGTTTCTGTTCACACAAGTTGGATCTATTTCATACTGCATCTCATAATATGCCTAGTATGTTCACTTATGCTTCACAAAGTAGTTAGATTCCTCACTTGTACTTATTCGTGGATTCGTACAAATCTGGAACTAACTCTCTATCTATGAGTGAATGTCTTTGCACTATGAGGTCGATGTCTTCTAAACTGATTTATCTTCAAAATCTTCTGAGAATGCATATGACCTCTTCCCCTTCCCTCGCACCTTAATGCTGTCACAGGTACATGTCCGTCGGAGAATCCCTTGGTTCTCATAGTCTGCATTCATTTGCAGAATTCTTACAGCATCATATTTATTCTCCCGAAGCCAGTTCCTGTTTGTCTAGCAAGTGAAAGCCTTTGAAGCCTCTGAACATGTTGAAGCCATTCAGCTTGAAGTTCATGGCTGCAGAGAAATCAGTAAGGAAGGGTGGCAGACAGCATCATGGGGGAACGTCAAGAGATTTTCCTGATGACCTCTCATAGCTTTACAAGACAGATCCTGAAGAGGATTACAATCAGCGCAAGACCCGAATCCAATGGATTCAATGATATTGGGCGGAACAATGGTTCGAGTACCGATTTGTGACCCAGGAATATGTTGAGAAAAGTGCCATCAAGCGACCATGGGGAGACATACTGTACAAAAATCTTCAACTCAGGTCCAGAGATGAAGCCATTGAACAAGGCTTCTATCCCTGCATGGTCCGCGGACCATAGAGTGCGGATGCACACCCATCGTCATTGCTATGGTGTCGTGACGACAATCTGTTCAAACGCAACTTCCAGTTTGCCAAGAATTCGTCCAAGCAAAACAAGAAGTCATTGGGACTAGACTTCAACCCTGGTCCTTCTGCTCCCCGTGCCGATGGCAGCCACGAAGCTAAACCCAATCTTGTTGGGCCCTTCTACAACCTGGAAGGTCTCATCACTCATATCATGGTTCAAGGGATAATCGTGGATGAGCCTGCAGATGACGCTGAATCTGATGAAGCGCGTGCACCGCCGAAGCCAAAGAAACTGAAGAATCCTAAAGCTTCAAAGCCTGCCTCAGCACCAAAAATCTCACGGGCGAAGCCACTGGCTACTTCACCTCCTTAAGACAGTGTGCAGTATGAAGATTTGTCACGCATCTCCAAGCCCTCGAGAGTAAAGATGCCTGTGCAACACACCAGCCAAGAACTAACTGTTGCTGCTATTCTGCACAATGACGCCATTGATCTGTCCAGCGATGAAGATCTTGTAGATGATGTTCTTGAGCAACTGATCAATAGCAAAGAAGAAGCAAAAATCTTCAATGATTTGCCTCTCTTTGACGTGGCAATCATCCACAACTTCATTGATGAGTGGTTTGACACGCCCAACCTCAGCTTTGAAGATCTGCAACTTCCAATTGGCCTCAGTGTCGCCTCCATGGCGCCATTGCTTCAGAGCTAGCTCTAGCTCAGCGCATCGTTGAACTGAAGCAAAAGATCGACTTTGAGAAAGCTCAGTTCAAGAAGCAGATGGCCAAGCTCAGCGTGCAAGAGGTGAAGAACTTCAAGATTATGCTGCACGAGCTCAAGGAAGCCTTTCTCAAGAAACATGCAGAAGCTCAAGGTTCTCGTGAACGCATGAAGAGCCTGGCTGAGAAGTGTGTGCAAGCCTACAATGAGGCTGAGAAGCGCAAGGCTCTTGGTCGTCCTGGCAACGATCCCAGGATGGCTGCAAAGAAGAAGAAGAAGCCAACTATGGCCGAACCCGACACACCAAGGCAGGAAGCACATCCCATTGTCTTCCTAGCCAGCATGACTGGCTCGAAGCCAAAGATCAGGTCAACCGCTTCAGAACTGAAGAAGACGAGGACTGCTGAAGCTGAAGCCAGAAAGAGGAAACATCCTGAAGCCTCTGATGCTGCTCCCTCCAAGAAGAAGCGCAAGACCAAGAAGGATCGGGATGCTCCCACATAGCCCTTAGTTGTTGAACCTATCTCAATGGTTCGCCCTGCCTCTACACACCAAGACCGCCAACTGATTGTCCATGAGCCTGCTTCCATAGAGGCTCATGCAGCTGAACACATTCCAGCAGTTGATCCCACCGCTGCTGAAGACATTGGTCACCATGACAATGTTGAAGATGATGTAGTTCTTCCTATGATCGAGCACCAACAGGTATCATCGCCTGTGCTTACGCACAGCGAACTCATCAGCATTGGTTGTCCTCTGACGCCAATTGCTCAGGATGCATCATGGGCTGATCACTCACAACAACAAGTCACACCATCCCGGCCAGAAGAAGAAGATGACTTTGAGGCCCAGCCAACTCCATCACCCAAGGCGTCGCCAGCGTTACGCAGGCTTCGCAAAGCACCAAGGTCTCAAGTCCCTCCTTCCAACGTTCCAGAAGGAGAAGTGCCTCACCAATCTGTTGCACGTCAAGTCTTTCCAGATGCCACTCCTACTGTGAATGTCTCTGAGTCTGAGGCTAAAGCTGCTGAAGACATTCCGGCTGCATCAGCCGACGACACACAAGAAGAAGAATGTGTCCCTACTCCCCCCATTACTGAAGAAGTTGTTCTCAAGGAGAACGTGTCAGTGCCTGACCCTCCAGCTCATCAAGTGGAGGTTGAAAATCTTGAGGCTGCCAACCCCAACACAAATGAAGCCAATGACGTAGTCATGGCTGAAGCAAATGTGGAGCCTGCACCAATGCCAGAAGTCAATGAAGCCAATGATGCAACTGCCTCTGCTCCTGTTCCTGCACTTGCTGCTGGTCCTCTGTTTGACTATCATGTTGAGCACAGGCCTCAGGTACAGAAGCCAATGCCAAGGTTGCCCAGGTTTCCAGGTCCTGCATCGGCACCCGGATCTTTTAATGTCAATGGCTTCAAAGCAGACAACACCTTCTTCAACAGCGCCAGGAACCCCTACTCAAGAGAGAGAATATCTTCTGATTGGTTCTGGAGCTATCCACAGCGAAGTTATTACTCATGCATTCTGTACAATCAAGGTCGCATTTTCCCTCATAAGCGTCTTGACACTGAAGCTATAACTGGTCTGCCTTGCTTGGAAGAAGCTCTGGATTGCTTCAAAGAGTCTGGATTGTTGCCTTTCGTCACCGACAAAGAGCACTGGAACAAAGAATTACTGCTCCAATTCTATGCCACTCTTCACATTCGTGGCTACAACAGAGATCCAAAGACTTGGGTCCTTGAGTGGATGACCGACAATGTTCATCACGAAGCCAAAGCCTTTGACATCATTGAGCTCATTGGTCTGCCCACTCCTGGAGATCTTTATGAACCTAATTGTCAGCTTCACAGTGCAGCTATGGAGAGCATCTTTCAGAAGCCTGAACCAAACATGAGTCAGATGCTTAGCATGATGAAGCCTTTGCCTCCAGATGCTGCATATCCCAAGGAGTTCTTTGTTGAAGACCTTGACTATCTATCGCGCACTATCTATCAAATTATAAGGCGAACTCTCTGGCCCATCAAAGGACATTCTCCACATGCAAAGCTGGAAGGTGCAATGAAGACTTTGGTATTTTATATTCTTGATGGAAAATGCTTCAATGCACAAGACTTCTTCATCCGCCAACTTGCTGCATCAGGATCTGATCTTTTTGGCTTGAAGTTTTACGCTCCATGGATAATGCGGCTGATCAAACTACACTCAGATGTGTCATATCAGTCCTCTGCTTGCAATCATCGGATCTTTCTGCATGACATTGATATGTCCATTGAAGCCATCTATCCAGAGCCTGCCAAGGAGCCTCTTAGTCTTCAGAATGCTGAGCATCAAAGCTTCTCTCAAAACATTGAAGGAGTTGAAGCAGTCACTCATGTTTATCCTCTGGCTGGTACTACACGTGCACCTCATCGTGCCCTTACTAAAGCCACTGAAAGCACCATTGCCCAATGGCCCAAGAAGCGATCTCGTGTTCTCAATGACCAAGAGCTTCTGGTTGCCCTTCATCAAAAACAGGATATGCATCATGACTGGCTTAAGCGTCAGATGCAAAGCCTCTTGGTGGATGTCAATCGCATTCGCAATCTTGCCACCAAGAATGCCTTCGTTGCCCATGAAACCTGTCGGCGTACATGGAAAGGGCTGACGCTTATGTGTTCTGAAGATGATCTTCAAGAGGATGGCTTCTCTGAACGCTTCAAGTTTGACTCCACACCTCCAAGACGGACTGTGCTGCGACGAACTCCGTCTCTTGAAGACTCTAAGTTCTCTTCCTCCGCAACAATTGTGAATGCCAGAGTGATCGATGACGAAGATGATGCTACTTCACTGCCCCCTACTTCTGCATGCATCGACACTGCCCCGAGTTCGTCTGCACCGCCGAACAACACCGACGACCTTGCTGCTTCACCTACTCCTCATGGGAACGAGTAGATGCTCTATGTCTTCAAACCTTTTTGGTCCTTACTAACAAAAGGGGAGAATCATATGAGTTTGATAGTCTTCAAGCGGGTCCATATGGGCGGTTGCTTTATGTTTTGCATAGTGTTTACAACTCTCGTTTTGATACATTTGGTTCTTTGAGTTGTAACACTTAAACCCGATGGTCGTCTGCTACTTATTTGCTATTCTGTGATGCGATGATAAATTCCGCATGTGCGACGATAAATTCCACACTTAGATCATTTTGCAGACGCCCATTTTTCATTATGCATGTCATTATCTTCACATATTTTTCATGCATGATGAATTGCCATCATAAGTTAAAGAGGATATCCACAAGTGCAACCTACCATGTGCATTTGCATTCCAAAAGCAAATTACTTATATGCACATCTTCAGGGGGAGCCCTTGCAACTTATGAAGACAATTCCTTATCCTTTACAATTTCACATATTATATTCCCCGTTGAAAACTTCAACTAGTTTGTCATCAATCACCAAAAAGGGGGAGATTGTAAGTGCATCTAGTGCCACCCCTAGTTGGTTTTGGAGTATTGACGACAAACCTAGTTAAGGGACTAATGTGTTTGTGAGAATTGCAGGATAACACAGGTAAAAGTCCCTCATTGATTCGGTTGTCCTACCTGAGATGACCCTTTAAAATGTAAGAAGACATTGAAGACTAAGGTGGTATGTGAAGACATTCACACTGAAGACTATGACAAGAGGAGACATTGCATGAAGACTATGGAGCGTGAAGACTTAGCTCTTTCGTAGTTCTTTTTCTTCTTTGTTGAGTCATAGGAACCACCGTACTGTTAAGTGGGGTCCAAGAGAACCAGTCAGAATGACTGAAGTGATGCTTAACCAAAATCCTATGTTTTCGAGTGAAGACTATGAGAGCGAATCTTGTCCAGAGTTGGACAAGTCAGCTTTGCTTGTAGCCCAAGTAAAGTTGCCATGTGTGTGTTTGAAATCTGACCGTTGGAACACGTGTCAGTTCCTTAGTGACCCAGGATCATTTCGGACAAATCAGGTCGGGTTGCCTAGTGGCTATAAATAGCCCACCCCCTACAACCATAAACGGTTGGCTGCTCAGAGTTAGAGTACGACTTTTGTCCTTTGAGAGCAACCCACCTCGAAGCCTTTGAGAGAGAATTCCTTGCGAGGATAAAGCCCTAAACACCCAGAGCCAAAGAGTGTTAGGCATCACTTAAGTCTTCCTGTCTGTGTGATCTGAAGACTTATTACACTTGAGGACTGTGAATCCTCCAGCCGGTTAGGCATCGCGTTCTGAGCATCCAAGAGTCATTGTGGATCACCGGTGAACGAAGTCTGTGAAGGTTTGGAAGTCTACCTTCAAGACTTACCAGAGTGATTGGGCGAGGTCTATGTGACCTTAGCTCAAGGGGAATACGGTGAGGACTGGGTGTCCTAAGCTGCGTGTTCAGGACTGGGTGTCCGGGACTATGTGTCCTCAGGTTTAAATACCTAGCCGCCCTAACCAGATGTACAACTGTCACAGCAGTTGGAACTGGTCCAACAAATCATTGTCTTCAATGAGTCACTGGTTTCATCCTTCCCTTCCCTTTACTTACTGTTGTTCCTTGTGAAGTCATTATATGATTGCATTATCTTTTGTCTTCATTGAGTGACTTCTTGTTTTGATTGGCTTCACAATATCTTCCTACCTGATCCTTACTGCATAGCTGCTATTAGTCATTGTGCTTTCACTTCATTGAATACTTGACTATGGTTTGCCTAGTGTAGTCTACCTTCCGCTGCATGGTAATAGGTTTATTTCCATCGTTTGTCTTCGAAACAACCATGTTTTGAAGACTTTCATAAAAATCGCCTATTCACCCCCCTCTAGTCGATCACTAGCACTTTCAGCACCGCTGATGAAAATCAGGCTGCTGAATAAAATGTGAGTTCCAGGGCTGATGACTGCATTCTAGCCGCTGAAGAAATTGCCAGGGCATCCACTAGTGGTGCACCTAAAGAAACTGAAGAAATCAGGGCAACTGCATTAGTTGTGCGTGAAGAAAATCAACCAATTTCCTCTGCTCCTCCTGCGCCAACACCAACTCCGATCCTTCCATCTGCATCAGATGTGAAGAAGACCAAGCCTGTAGAGCGCGCAACAGTGAAGAAAAGGAAAGCATCAGCTACTTCAGATTCTTCAGCTCTGAAGAAGATGAAGCCTTTGACCAGTTCATTTGCTAATCCCATTGATGTTGTTCCAATCTCAACCATGCCATCAAAGGACCTTGTTCCTTTTGGTGAAGAATATGAGATCCCTAGTGGATCTGATGAAGAAAATCATTCTGCTGCTTCGTCAGAGCAGATTGATGAAGAAATTGAAGTGGATGTGATCCCTTCAACACCTGTTATCTCCTCGCCTATGCCTCAGTTCACAGCTGAAGAGGCTGGCGTTGAAGAAATAGAAGATGAAGATGTGGACGTTAGCTGCTCCACAGCCGTAATAAGTGATGAATTCTAGGAAAGTTAGCATCCAAACTCTCCAATGTTCACACCGTTGCAGCAAATACCTCAGTTCCCCGCACAAACTGTTCAAATGGGCTCTGAAGAAACTCACCCCACTTCATCTGTACATGAGGAAATTCCAGCCACTAGTGCTGAAGAAACTACTGCTGCTGAACATCTGAAGACGCAAACTGCCACTGAAGAGGAACCAGAAATTCCTCAGCCTGAAGAACCTGATATTGCGATTCCTGAGGTCATGATGCAACTCACTGACACTCCTCTGCCAAAGCCAAAGGATCCATTCTCATGCAAGCAAAAGTTCAAGGCTGATGATTTCTTCGGCGATCATGTATTTTTCGAAGACTACAACCCTTATAACTCTGCTCGCATTAGGAAGAGGCGTTTTTGGACTGCTAGTCAAGCCAATTTCTATTCCTCAGTGCTGTTCAACACAGAGAAAATCTTCTACCATGAGCATATTCCTCATGTGGATAAGGAATCTCTGTCGTGCTTCGCACTAGTCCTCAGTGTTCTTCACGATGCTGGACTATTAAACTTTTGCTCTGACATCTGTGATTGGAATGAAGAACTGATTCTTCAATTTTATGCAACACTGCACATCACAGGAGATTCTGAAGATGTGAATTCATGGGTACTGGACTGGATGTCTGAAAACACTCACTACACTGCACCAGCTTCTGAATTGCTTCGTGCCTTACCACTCATTCCTCCCCTTGAAGAAGCTCATTGCATCTAAAGTGAACCTGAGCTTACAAATCACTACATGCAAGTTCTGATGAAACCTTTGAAGCCAGGTCAGGCCCCACGAACCAAATTCCTCGTGAAGGAATTACTTTATGTGCCCAGAACTGTCTATCGTATTCTTACGAGGACAATGAGTCCTAGCAAAGGCCACGACTCATCTGATGAGGAAATTGTTGGCATCATGAAGAATCTGGTATTCAACATCGTTCATGGCATTCCTGTCAATTATCACGATTTCTTCATGAGGACTCTGGCAAATGTTGCACTGTCTCCGGTTGAGCTGAAGCCTTATGCACCTTGGATTATGAGATTCCTCAGGACAAGGTCTTCACTCAACTACAAAGCTAATTTTCAGAATCACCTCAGCTACTTGCCCCTGATTGAAGTCCTCAAGCATACCTATTCCTTAGTTGATGAAAAGGGCAAGGCACCAGCTGTTATAGATGAAGGCATTCGTCCATTGGATGGACAGTTTCGCAAAGCTGCCTCTTATTCCACCAATGATGACGCTGCCACACATGACTCCGCCAATGCACCCAAGTCTACTCCTCAAGCCACTGCTCCTCGTGTGATGACTGATCGTGAGCTTCTACTTAGTCTTCACCAGAAGGTGGATCGAAATCATAAATCGGTTAAGCGTCAGTTTGGTTCATTTCTTCACAACATGACTTCTACACACAATGCAGTGAAGAAAAACCATTACTACCTCCATGAAGTGTTCGGTCGCACCTGGGCAATTCTGTCACATCTGTATGGTGAAGACAATCTGAAGAAAATGGGTCTCAAGGAAGATTTTGACTGGTCTACACCTCCACCGAAGAAATTCAAGAAGGTCAAGGTTCCTTCCTTAGTGGCCAGCTCATATTCTTCATCGCGCGACACTGATGAAAATGAAGACTTGGACGACATTGCGGCAGACCCTACTATGACAAACGACCCCAACAACACCGGTGCTCCTTCATCAACTTGATATTCTTTAGGGGCGTTAGTCCTCATATTCGATCCTTTTGGTCATTTGATGACAAAGGGGGAGAATTTTGAGTTAGTCTTCAAGTGGGTCTTTCTATATGGGCGTTTTTTTTCCAAGTTACAACTCTCGTTCTTCTGAGACTTTATTGGATCGAGTTGTAAACTTAAACCCGATGGTGCTCTGATACTTTTGAGACGTTTTTATGCATGCTTATTCCTCGCTAATATTATTGCATGCATGCTGAATTACATCACTCACCATATTTCATCATGCATTTCAAATTCTTCACTG
This sequence comes from Triticum aestivum, assembly GCF_018294505.1. Taxonomy (NCBI): domain Eukaryota; kingdom Viridiplantae; phylum Streptophyta; class Magnoliopsida; order Poales; family Poaceae; genus Triticum; species Triticum aestivum. The sequence continues at coordinate 233,065,980 of NC_057797.1, read as the reverse complement.
TTATATGTAAAATGCGTGTATGAATTACAAGATATAGGGGGAGATCTCCATGATTCAACTCTTCAAGTGTGCATTGCTTCAAAAGCAAATTCCTCACTATGCACATCTTCGGGGGGAGTTCCTCTATATCTTGCAATCAAATTCCTCAATATAAGTATTTACACTTCATATGTTTATCCCCGTTGAAAACTTAACCTATATTGTGATCAATCACCAAAAAGGGGGAGATTGTAAGTGCATCTAGTGCCCCTTAGTGATTTTGGTGTATTGAAGACTTATAGGTTAAGGGACTAATGCGTTTGTGAGTGTACACAGGTCTATAAGTCTATGAGGAGTTTGATATTTACAGAGAAAGTCGACCCCTAAAAATGAAGTTCTTTGACTGAAGACTTTAAATCTCTGAAGACTTTCTGAAGACTTTGAAAGTGAAGAAATTGGTGTGACCTTGAAGACTTGGTATTCATTCGAGGAACATGAAGCGTGAAGACTTTTGTTTTCGTAGTTTCATTTTCTCTTTCTTGAGTCATAGGAAATACCGTACTGTTAAAGGGGGTCGAGGAAATACTAAGGAAAAATTTCCATGTGACGCTCAACTCAAAATCCTACACCTACCAATCCCTTCGAGTGAACCCATTGGAAATCTCATACAGTCCAGGCATATTCTTCAGCGAGAGAGACGAAGTTCTTCTGGTCTCTGAGGAATTTGTTCACTGAGGAGTTAGGAATTCGCCAGTGCAGATTTCCTATAGAGTGAGGAACATGATAGCCCCGAGGATTTTGCTATTCAAAATTCCGACCGTTGCTGTGCTATGCGCCAGCTGTCCCATAATATCTATCCACCTGACGGTCATATCATTGAAGGGCATTTATGTCTTATCATGTTGGGCTGCTCCCTAGTCTATAAATACCCACCCCCTACAACCACTAGCTGGTTGGCTGCTTCGAGAGAAACTGGCACTTGTCATTTGAGAGCAACCCATCCTCCGAGGACTTTGAGCGAAAATCATCAAGTGAGGAAAAACCCAAAACCCAAACACCTACAAACCCCAAGTGATTGAGCATCACTGAAGAGATTGATCCTGCATGGATCCGACCCTTGTTACCTTTGAAGATTGTGCTTCTTCTAGATGGTTAGGCGTCATGGTCTAGAGCATCCAAGAGGAATTGTGGATCGCCGAGTGACCAAGTTTGTGAAGGTTCGGGAGTCACCTGAAGACTTACCACGAGTGATTGGATGAGGTCTGTGTGACCTTAGTTCAAGGAGAATACGGTGAGGACTGGGTGTCCTGAGCTGCGTGTTCAGGACTGGGTGTCCGGGACTGTGTGTCCTCGAGTTTAAATACTCAGCCGCTCCAACCAGACGTACAACTGAGATAGCAATTGGAACTGGTCTACCAAATCATTGTCTTCACCAAGCTTACTGGTTCTATTCCCTCAACTTGTTCATTTCCTCATAACTGTGTTGTGTGTTTGTTCATATCTGTGTTTGAAGACTTTGACTGAAGACTTTCTCAATTTCCTCAGTTCAATTTCTTTAGTTTGTTTGTCTTCATCCTGTGTTATCCCGTGCTTACGCTTCCTGTACTCTGTGCCTGTCTTCATTTCATCATGATGACTATGCTTGTATTCTGTTATGTTTACTTTTGAGTACTTATTCCGTTGCTAGTAGTTCTTCGCTAAGGAATTTCCTCACCGACAAATTCCTCAGTGAAGAATTTCATAAAAATCACCTATTCACCTCCCTCTAGTCGATATAACGCACTTTCAATAATCGAGTCGACCGCCTCCGGGCACCGAGACGTAGGGCTGTTACTTCCTCAGCGAAGGGCCTGAACTCGTAAAACTCAAGTTTACAACTTCGCCATAGCTAGGATCTTGCCTCCTCATACCTACCCCCATTCTACTGCCAGTCTTAGATCCACGACAACGGGTTCCCGGCAAGGTTCATCTTTTTCATTCATATGCTAATACAAGTACAAGCATTACAGAACACAAAGATGGACTCGAGAAATTACATTATTTGAATTAAAATCTGGCGATTGCCTACAAGTTTAAGATTGAAAAAAGATAAGTACCCTGTAACCCCTCTTTTCCTTTCTCCGCTCCTCCTCCCCATGATATTGAAACAAGAGGGAGAAGATAATAAAAGGGGCGCTTAGGAGAGGGCGGCGATGAAGGGGCCAGCAAAGAGGTCATCCGCTGCGGTCCGCAGGCGGCACACACTCAGGAGCTGCGCAAGGTGACGAGCAAGGCCCGTCACCCCTCGCAAACAAAAATGGGGGGGAGAAGGGAGAAGGGGCAGAGACGGTAGCGTCATCGCCTAGAACAAGCATGAAACGCTACCGTCGCTTCGCCGGGCAGGAAGGTACGCCTCTCGTCGACATCCGCCCCAAGACCTCCGGGAGGGGCAATGCTAGATTTCTGACGATCTCCAACCATGCCTCCCGACCGAGCCTCGAAGAGACCAAGAGATTCGCCATGCCAAGGACCAGACTAACTCCCCGAGCATCAGCACCAACATGGGGCAATAATGACCCCAAGCAGGAGCCCGGGGGCTGTCCCTTGGCTCTTCTCTTCAGCATCGCTGGCGGAAGCAAAAAACAAATGAAGAAGAGGAAGAATGCAAACATGTACGACTCCGCCCTCCTTCGCCCCTCCCTTTTATAGGCTGGGCGAGGAAAGGCAGCCGATCGATCAACGGGGGACCACCGCCCTCCTCCGCCAATTCAAGGCGGGCCGACCCCATCCAAGATGCTCTCCCACGCCACGCGCCTCCGTTACCTACCCCACACGATTCATGCAACATGCATGGTCAAGGATAATGGTGCGCCGTGGGAAGAGTAAATTGGCAGTTTCTACCCCGTGCGTTGAAGTCATTCATGGGCCATCACTGGAGCGGGCCCACCACTATTGGCTTTACACCACGCGTGGAGAAACCGGAAACTGGCCTGAAATCAAGGCTAATGAAGCAGCGATGGAAACCTCAAGGGGCCAACCCCTTCAGCAACCCTGCGTGTGCACTTATTAGGTCCTACCCCGATGACACTCCGCAGCGCGTTCGGGGCAGGCCTAGGGGCTTCTTTCGGTGCAACAGACCCTGGGTCCATTGCCTAGACTATGCACATTTACGGGAGCCAGATTGAAGCACCAGCCCAAGTCAGAGATCAAGGGACGAAGAGATTTGAAGAACCAACATGCAGTTCAGAGGGACCAAGATCAAGGCAGAAGAGCAATGTATCGGCAAGAGAAGAGCTCCCTTACCGGGAAGGCGAGCCCGGCAAGGGGCAAGGCCACCACCAGAAGCAGGCGACAAGACACCCCGGCAAGGCCTGCCGGGGCTTGCGGGGGCAGAACCATCCCACCAACCACTCAAGCGTGACCCACATCGTCAATCAGTGCGATGTCAAGCCGCAACATGATTACTTGGCAGCCATTCGCCACATGGCAGTCATTTCCTACAGAAGAAACCCACAAGTGACACCCGTCCTGTGACGTGTCAAAAGAACAGGCGCGGAGCTGGCAAGATAGCCCGGCAAACCTTGTCGGGCAACCAGTGATGTGACACTAAGCGGTGCATTTAATGCACCCTATCAGCCCGCAGAGTTAGGTACGATAGCACTGTTTGCTATCATATTAGTGGATAATGACTATTTTGCCATTATGGTGACCCCTTAATCTATAAAAGTAGGCCCATGGCACCCGTAGGAGGGGTTAGAAGGTTAGAAAGTTTACAAACCCGTACGTGTATAGTCGCTGCCACCCATAGGCAACCACTGGCAGGCAAGTGTACTACGCCTCACCACCTCCATTCTACCATCAATCCACCAAAGCAGGAGTAGGGTTTTACGCCTCACGGCGGCCCGAATCTGGGTAAATTGCTTGTGTGATCTCTGTCGTGCTGCCGTGCGCTGGTCTGCTCTTTGTGCAACGCGTCGTCCCCCTGCCAAACCAGCAAGGGGTCTCCTGGTCCCATAGGTGGGCGTGGATGTCCTGCGACAGGTTCCATCTCCTGCATAAGGATTAGCTAGCAGTTGTTCTATCATACCTGAAGGAATTTCATATTCAATATTTTCAGTAGGTGCAGTAGGTTGAGGGGTAGCTAATTATGGTTCCGGTCGATGTGAAGATACCCCGAACAAACCCCTCAAAGGATTGTTTTCCATAGTAACAAGTGACAATAAATTTCAGCACACTATATATATAAATGTTTCCTTACCAAAGGCGCTTCACTCCCCGGCAACGGTGCCATAAAATAGCCTTGATGACCCACAAGTATAGGGGATCAATTTTGAGCAGAAGGAAATGACAAGTGGTTTTCAGCAAGGTAATGTCTGGAAGTGCTGAAATTGCAAGTAACCGAGTAGTTTGATAGCAAGATAATTTGTAATGGGCAAGTAACAATAGTAGTAGTAAAGTGCAGCAAGATAGCCCAATCCTTTTGAGGCAAAGGATAGGCCAAAAGGGTCACTTATGATAAGCAAAGTATCCTTGAGGGTACACGGGATTTTCATCTAGTCACTTTCATCATGTTGGTTTAATTCGTGTTCGGTACTTTGATAATTTGATATGTGGGTGGACCGGTGATTAGGTGCTGTTCTTACTTGAACAAACCTCCTACTTATGATTAACCCTCCCGCAAGCATCCGCAACTATGAGAAAAGTATTAAGAATAAATTCTAACCATAGCATTAAACTTTTGGATCCAATCGGTCCCTTATGGAATTGCGCATAAACTGGAGTTTAAGCTTCTGTCACTCTCGCAACCCATCATCTAATTGCTACTCCACAATGCATTCCCTTAGGCCCAAATATTGTGAAGTGTCATGTAGTCGACGTTCACCTGACACCACTAAGGGAATCACAACATACATACTATCAAAATATTGAACACATGTCAAGTTCACATGATTACTTGCAACATGATTTCTCCCGTGACCTCAAGAACAAAAGTAACTACTCACAAATGATAATCATGCTCAAGATCAGAGGGGTATTAAATAGCATATTGGATCTGAACATATAATATTCCACCAAATAAACCATATAGTAATCAACTACAAGATGTAATAACACTACTAGTCACCCACAAACACCAATCTATAGTCCCGGTAATAATATTGAACACAAGAGATGAACTAGGGTTTGAGATGAGATGGTGTTGTTGAGGATGTTGAGGATGTTGATGGAGATTGCCCTCCCCAAGATGGGAGAGTTGTTGGTGATGATGATGACGATGATTTACCCCTCCAGGAGGGAAGTTCCCCCGGCGGAATCACTCCGCCGGAGGGAAAAAGTGCTCCTGCCCAAGTTCCGCCTCGAGATGGTGGCGCTCCGTCCCGAAAGTCATCTCCTTATTTTTTTTCTAGGTCAAAATGACTTATATATCAGAAGATGGGCCCAGGAGGTGGGCCTGGGTGAGCATAACCCACCAGGGCGCGCCTGGGCTCCCTAGCGCGCCTAGGTGGGTTGTGCCCACCTGGTGGGCCCCCTTTGGTAGTTATTTGCTCCAATATTCATCATATGTTTGATAAAAAATCTCTGTGAAGTTTCAGCTTGTTTGGAGTTGTGCAGAATAAGTGTCCTGACGTAGCTTTTCCAGGTCTGGATTTCCAACTGCCAGAATTCTCCCTCTTTGTGTATACCTTGCATATTATGAGAGAAACGACATTAGAATTACTCCAAAAAGCATTATAAATAACAGTAGCAAAATATGATGCAAAATGGACGTATCATTTACCAGTCTAGTTATCGATTGCCTAGGGACAAATGACTTTCTTGTTGACAAAAGCTATCTACTTTTATTACCTTGCAATTTATTCATAGTTTTATTCTCGCAAAGTACTCATAGTTTTATTCTTGCAAAATAGTTTCATACTTGTTTTAGGTAAAGCAAACGTCAAGTGTGCATAGAGTCGTATCGGTGGTCGATAGAACTTGACGGAATAGTTGTTCTACCTTTAGGTCCTCATTGGGTTCGACACTTTTATTTATCTAAGAAGGCTACAAACGATTCCCTATACTTGTGGGTTATCAAGACCTTTTCCTGGCACCGTTGCCGGGGAGCAATAGCGTTTGGTGAATATTCTCGTGTGTGCTTGTTTGCTTTATCACTAAGTAGTTTTTGTTTTGTGCTCTTGTTTTCTACTCCCTCCATCCGGAAATACATGTCCTAAAAATGGTTGTATCTAGACTTAAATTAGTTATAGATACATCAATTTTATCCATTTCTAAGTCAAGTATTTCCGGACAGAGGGAGTATCATTAGTTATGAGTAGGAAATGCATAATACCAAAAAAATTAGTTGTACTACTAAGCCAATGGTTGAAGAACCACCCAAAATCTATCATACTACTGAAGCTTTCTACTAGGATCATCTTCGATCCATTTGTGCTCGTGCTGAAAACCCAACTAGCTTAGTTGAGGGAAAATCATTAGATGAGCATGCTTGTTTTGTGCGACACCGTTTATCTCAAAAAGGGAAAGTTTTGTTGGGAAATGATGCATGGAAAACCAAAAAAATCTACGCACACACAATGATCTATCCATGGATATGCATAGCAACAAGGGGGAGAGTGTGTCTACATACCCTTGTATACCATAAGCGGAAGCGTTTGATAACGCGGTTGATGTAGTCGAAATTCTTCTAGCTCCGACCGATCAAGTACCGAACGCACAACACCTCCGAGTTCTGCACACGTTCAACTCGGTGACGTCCCTCGCCTTCTTGATCCAGCAAGCTGTCGAGGTAGTAGATGAGTTTCATCAGCATGATGGCATGGTGACGGTGATGGTGAAGTGATCCTTGCAGGGCTATGCTTAAGCACTACGAAGATATGACCGACGGTGTAAACTGTGGAGGGGGGGGGGCACCGCACATGGCTAAGGCAATTGTCTGTTTTGTAGTAGGCGCCCCTCCTCATATATATATAGGTGGGAGGGAGGGAGGATCACCCCTAGGAGGCGCCCAAGTAGGAGGAATCCTACTTGGAGTCCCTCCCAAGCCGCGCGCCCCCTGCCATATATAATTGAGGTAGAAGGAAATAGGGGGCAGAGGGAAGGAAGTAGGAATCCTAATCCACACTTTCCTTACCCTCCCCTCTTTCCTTCTCCTCCTCATAGGGATGGCCTATACAGGGGCGCACTAGGGCTGGTGTGTTTCCTCACTTGGCCCATAAGGCCCATATCTTTGCCGGGGGTGCCCGAAACTCCTTTCCACTGAGCCGATAAGTACCCGGTACCCTCCGGAACATTTCGGGTGTCCAAATACCATCGTCCTATATATAAATCTTTACCTCTCGACCATTTCGAGACTCCTCGTCATGTCTGTGATCTCATCCAAGACTCCGAACAACATTCAGTCACCAAATCACATAACTCATATAATACTATATTGTCATCGAGCGTTAAGTGTGCGGACTCTACGGGTTCAAGAACTATGTATACATGACCGATACACCTCTCCGGTCAATAACCAATAGCGGAACTTGGATGCCCATGTTGGCTCCTACATATTCTACGAAGATCTTTATGGGTCGAACCGTTATGACAACATACGTAATTCCCGTTGTCCATCGGTATGTTACTTGCCCGAGATTCGATCGTCGGTATCTTCATACCTAGTTCAATCTCGTTACCGGCAAGTCTCTTTACTCATTCCATAATACATCACCTCGTGAATAACTCCTTAGTCGTTTGCTTGCAAGCTTCTGATGTGTATTAACGAGAGGGCCCAGAGACACCTCTCCGATACTCGGAGTGACAAATCCTAATCTTGATCTATGCCATCTCAACAAACACCTTCGGAGATACCTGTAGAGCATCTTTATAATCACCCAGTTAGGTTGTGACGTTTGATAGCACACAAGGTATTCCTCCGGTATCCGGGAGTTACATAATATCATAGTCGAAGGAATGTGTATTTGACATGAAGCAAGCTATAGCAATAAAACAAAACGATCAATATGCTAAGATAATGGATGGGTCTTGTCCATCACATCATTCTCCTAATGATGTGATCCCATTCATCAAATGACAGCACATGTCTATGGTTAGGAAACTTAACCATCTTTGATTAACGAGCTAGTCTGGTAGAAGCTTACTAGGGACACTGTGTTTTGTCTATGTATCCACATATGTATCAAGTTGCGGTTAATTCAATTCTAGCATGAATAATAAACATTTATCATGATATAAGTAAATATAAAATAACAACTTTATTATTTCCTCTAGGGTATATTTCCTTCAGTCTCCCACTTGCACTAGAGTCAATAATCTAGTTCACATCGCCATATGATTTAACACCAATAGTTCATATCTTTATGTGATTAACACCCATAGTTCACATCGCCATGTGACTAACACCCAAAGGGTTTACTACATTCAATAATCTAGTTCACATTGCTATGTGATTAACACCCAAAGAGTATTAAGGTGTGATTATGTTTTTCTTGTGAGAGAAGTTTAGTCAATGGGTCTGCCACATTTCAGATCCGTATGTATTTTGCAAACTTCTACGTCTACAATGCGCTGCATGGAGCTACTCTAGAAAATTGCTCCTATGTCCAATACATATCTAGATTGAGACTTAGAGTCCTCTAGATCAGTGTCAAAGCTTGCATCGACATAACTATTTACGATGAAATCTTTATCACCTCCATAACCGAGAAACATTTCCCTAGTCCTCTTTAAGATAACTAAGGATAATTTTGACCGTTATCCAATGATCTAGTCCTGGATCACTATTTTACCCCCTTGCCTAATTCATGGCAAGGTACACAACAGGTTTGGTACACAGCATGGTATACTTTATACTCCCTCCGTTCCTAAATACTTGTCTTTCTAGAGATTTCAACAAGTGACTACATACGGTGCAAAATGAGTGAATCTACACTTTAAAATATGTCTACATACATCCATATGTTGAGTCCATTTGAAATGCCTAGAAAGACAAGTATTTGGGAACGGAGGGAGTAGAACCTATGACGGAGGCACAGGGAATGACTTTCATTCTCTCTTTATCTTCTGCCGTGGTCGGGTTTTGAGTCTTTACTCAACTTCACACCATACAATACAAGCAAGAACTCTAATCCACTTTGAATTACTTCAAAATCTTGTCAAGGTATGTCCTCATTGAAAGTCTTATCAAGCGTCTTGATCTATCTCTATAGATCTTGATGCCCAATATGTAAGCAGCTTCACCGAGGTATTTCATTGAAAAAATCTTATTCAAATGTCCTTTTATGCTATCTAGAAATTCTACATCATTTCCAATCAACAATATGTGGTCCATATATACTTTCAGAAATGCTACAGAGCTCCCACTCACTTTCTGGTAAATACAGGCTTCACCATAAGTCTGTATAAAACCATATGCTTTGATCACCTTATCAAAGTGTATATTCCAACTCTGAGATGCTTGCACCAGTCCATAAAGATGGATCGCTGGAGTTTCCACACTTTGTTAGCACCTTTTGGATCGACAAAACCTTTTGGTTGCATTATATACAACTCTTCTTTAAGAAATCCATTAGGGAATGCAATTTTGACATCCATTTACCAGATTTCATAAAATGTGCCAATTCCTAACATGATTCGGACAGACTTAAGCATCGCTACAAGTGAGGAAATCTCATCATAGTCAACACCTTGAACTTGTCGATAACCTTTTGCGACAAGTCGAGCTTTGTAGATAGTAACACTACCATCAGTGTCCGTCTTCCTCTTGAAGATCCATTTATTCTCAATGGCTTGCCGATCATTGGGCAAGTCCACCAAAGTCCACACTTTGTTCTCATACATGGATCCTATCTTAGATTTCATGGCCTCAAGCCATCTACCGGAATCTGGGATCATCATAGGTTCTTCATAGTTCGTAGGTTCGCCATGGTCTAATAACATGACTTCTAGGAGAGGATTACCGTACCACTCTTGTCGTGGGTTTGTCACGGCAGATGTCCTTGTGAAAGGACTTAGTCTTGGAGCCATCGCTACGGGTAAGCTTTAAGGGGTTTAAACCGGACAAGGGGACACGGGGAATTTTATACTAGTTCGGCCCCTTCGAGGAAGGTAAAAGCCTACGTCTAGTTGTGATTGGTATTGCTAGGGTTTCGAAGGCCAGGGAGCGAATCCACTTTGTCTGGCTCTCGAGTTGTTGTCTGTCCCTAAACCGCTGCCGGGTCGTCCCTTTTTATACATAGGTTGACGCCCGCCGGTTTACAGAGTCCCGAAGACGGATCATAAACATATCCACTTCGGTCTCTATCCTTCCTATCTTACAATACAAATTACATGACTAAGCCGATTTACATTTACAGGCTTTAACCCGCCTTCGGGCCTTGGGCCTCCATGAAGCGCCATCATCCTTGCATCTTTACGGGCTTCTAATCTTCAAGGAGTCAACCCGACTACACAAGGCCGGTTTACCTCCAGTAGTAATATCCCCAACATTAGGCCCCAGATTGGTTTGAACTCATTCATGTCAATCTTCTATAATTAGAAAAATTCTTCCCTCATATCTTCACCTCGATCTTGTAAACCGCCATGACATCATACTTCAAGATTATGATAAACCGTCCTGACGTCATCCATCCGTTGATGTCGAAGATTACCTTCATTTAATATGTCTTCAGCCATCGAGGCGACACCCTTATTAACTTATCCATTTTGGGCTCCTCGATTCCCGCACTTGCCGTTTCATCTCTTCGCCTTATAAATAGGGACATCGGATCCCTTTTCTTTTCTTTGCGATACCCATTCATCACTTCTTCTTCCTCTCACGATCTCGCACCCGAGCGCCGCCGTCATCTTCGAGCTCTGCCTCTGCTTCGCCGTTGGCCGCTGCATCAACCTGTTCGCACCAGAGTTCCACAACGCCCTTCCGCTGCTTCCGCCGTTGCATTAAGTCTTTTCCCCTTTCTTTCTTAGATCCATTAGGGTTTCCTTGTTCTTCGTTGTTCTTGAGGTTCATCAGAGCTTTCAGTGTTGCTCTTTCATGTTCTTGAGGTGAATACTTCATATATGACGTACTCCTTGCCGTAGCTAACCTTCCCTTGTCACCACAAACCCTTATGCGCAAAGAACTGATCTAGTCCTTCATAAGTTGCTTCGGTTCTGCACCCCTTCTAGATCCAATTATTTTTACTTTTATGTCTTATCTTAGATTCGAAAATTTCATATGTCACTGTGAGATCTGTTTCTCCTTACACCAACATAGGCGGTTTAACCTTGTATAAGCAGTGTATCCCATTAGCCCTCTGATAAACCGGAGGAGCATTTTACCTTCATAATTATGCTCTAGTTTAACAGTGCCTGAATAATCCTGTACTAGTATTACCTTTTTCCCTTATTGTATTAGTCTCCGGTTTACACCATTTCACATATCAGTATGTTTCTTACTCCCTTGTATATTGCATATAATCATGCGTAATTTATAAACCGGCCTTTCATTTTCAGCTTGTTTTGTTTTGCAATGGCCAAACAATTCACTGCCTGCAACTGGGCTCGTTCCCGGGTTACTGAGACTCAGTTGAATGAGATGGTTAGTATTGGCTCCCTGCCTAAGAAAACTGAAATCAAATGGCGAGTTCCAGGAATAGAAGATCCTCCAACCCCAAGGCAAGGCGAGGTGGTGGTCTTTGTTGACCATATAGGGCGTGGCTTCAAACTGCCAGGGTCAAAGTTTTATCGAGATGTGCTTGCCAGCTTCCAACTTAATCCGCAAGATATTGGTCCCAACTCGGTTTCCAATTTATGCAACTTCCAGGTCTTCTGTGAAGTATATTTACAAGAAGAACCAACTGCAGAACTGTTCCGGGATTTCTTTCACCTAAACCGGTGCACAGAGTTTGTAAATGGCCCGAACACAGAACTTGGTGGTGTCTCTATTCAAAAGCGGAAAAAAGTTGAATTTCCTCATGCCAAACATCATAGCCACCCCAAGGAATGGAATCAAACTTGGTTTTATTGCAGAGACACTTCCCCTGAAGATGAAAACTCCCTCCCCGACTTTCATGATCACAGACTATCCAATACTCACCCCATGCCACCACGCCTGAGCTCTTCAGAAAGGGCGAAATACGCTCCTCAACTCGCAAAACTCCGGGACTTTATGGCAAACGGTTTAACAGGCGTGGACTTTGTGCGCTGTTGGATATCCTGGAGTATCTTGCCACTTAGCCGGCGTCCCGGTTTAATGTGTGAATATACCGCTGAGGTTGACGACCCTCAACGCCATTGCAACATCCAATTATCTGAGGAAGAAGTCACTGAAGGTGTAAAGAAGATTCTGAATGAGTCAGAACTGATCTGTAGTCAAACCGGTCTGAGTCCCTTCTATGCCAAGAACAAACCGCCTGCTGTAAGCATTATATTTCCCCCTCATTCTTAATGTTTTTAGCTTATGCAACATGTAATCCTTCTTCTTTATATACAGGGAGATGGCCCCTTCTAGAAATGGAAAACCGTAGAGAAAGCGGCAAAGCCGACTCGAGATAAAGCGGTCAAGTCATCCCGCCCAAATACCAAAGCCGTAAAGCGCACGTCAAAATGGAAAACAACTGACCGGATTAACATGGAGCTTGATGATGACACCGATGATCCAGAAGTTGAGGTAGAACTTGACTCACTTGGCTCTCTTTTCATGCATCTCATTAACAATGATCTTCCTCAGGAGGACGCAGAAGCTAGTCAAGCTGATGATGTAGAGGTAATTACCCTTTCCTCCGGTTCAGACTCCATGCCAACACAAAAAACTCGGCAAGCAGTCCAGAAAGTAAGCTTTTCTCATCCTCTTGCTCACTTGGATCCAACATTTATTTTGAAGACTCAGCAGCATGAAGCTCGCCGGACAACCCGGCACAGTGGCCAACAGGTCACTTCAGCCGGTTTACCTGATACTTCGATTCGGAAGCGCCGGTCTAAGGTCTCTCCTACTTCTGACCATTCTTACCCCAGGGCAGGTTATTTTAGACAGCCTCTTAATCCGTCTGATGCAAATTATCAGGTGACACCTCCTTCATCTTCTGGTGAATCGACAACAACTCAACTCCCCCCTTTGAAAACTATGGCCGGGTAACTTGTAAAAACCTTTCCTTTGAATGCTCCATAAATCCTTTTAAAAGAATGTTAATCCTCTTTTATTCTGTTTGCAGGGCCAAAGCCAGACCCAGTAAGAAAGCTCGGACCACCAATCCGCTTGAAGATCTGGTCGCCGAAGAAGGAGAACCAAGAGGTGAACCGGAACAAACTCGTGAACCGGAAAGCCCTCATCCTGAAGCTGCTTCTGATAACCCGCCCCTTGAAGGACAAAATACTGATGAACCAGCAGACGCTGATCCTGCCGCGCCTGATGTTGAACCGGCTGAACCAAACTGGGCTAGCCCTGTGAAAGATGCTGAAATTCCAATATCATCAACCAAAAACCCTGAAGGCCAAGGTGATGACGTTATTATTACTAGAATGGACCACAGCTCTCCTAGCCGTCCCGTCATTTTGGCTCAACATAGTGCCAAAGAAGAGCAAGCTGCCAGGGAGAAAGGTAAATGGAGCAGCGATTTATCAAGCTATGCTCATCTTAACGCTGATGAGCTCCATTCTGGCTTTTTGAACCGTCTGCACTCAAATCGGGATTATGAAGCCGGTTTGGTTAACTTGATGAAAGAGCAATATGAGGTAAATTCCTCTCCCTTTGTGTATTGATTTATAGCTGAAACACTATCCCAAGTAGCCCCCAAGGGCCGTTTTATGATTGTTAATCACAAACTGGGTCTTTGTAACACTTTAAGCATCTCATCATTGATCCTTGCAATGGCAGGTCGCTAACAATAGTTAAGACTCATCTTGAAAAAATTATATAACTTTCTGCAGCATAGCCCCCAAAGGCCGGTTTAACTTGGCAAGTTAATCCGATTTTTAAACCACACATCCATTTTAGAACAGACACACATTAGCCCCCAAGTGTCAAGGATAATACTTGCATTGTTATAGAGACTTGTATAAAGTGTAGTACTTGAGAGCAAATAGGCATTAGCCCCCAAGTATGAAGTGCATAACTTTGTTATGTGCTTTGTACTTTAGCACATATATATGCTATTTGTTTAACATACCTTCAACGTGGCAGACTAAACTGAGAAGCAAAGATGCCCGAAATTCTGACTTACAAGAGAATGTGAAGTCACAACAAGCCGAGGCTGCAAAAGCCAAAGAGGAGCTGACCCAGGCCCTGGCCATAATGGAAAAGCTGAAAGAATCCTTCAACCAAGAGTGTGCTGAATGGGAAACGGAGAAATCCAGTTTAACCAAAAGAGCTGTAGATGCCGAGGCAGCCCTGAAGCCAGTGGTTGAAGAACTAGCCGGTTTGAAACAGCAAATCAATGCTATGACCTCTGCTATCTTTGGTAAGTGTCTGCTTATGTGTGTTGCGCCAGACGATGAATCTTATAACTGAACAAAATGTTGATAAAATCTTTGGCAAGCACTTGGATCGCTCATCTTGGTACATATATGCGGATGAAGCTCAAAGCGGCATATACATTGGTTGAACAGCTATACTCTGGGTCTCAATGGGTTATTAGCATGGCAACTTATAACAAACCGGCTCCAACTTTGATTACGGAGACCCTTGAGAAGTTGGGCATGTTACCATCCCGTATTGCCATGTTAAAGAGAGTAGCTGCCAGAGCAGGAGCTTTAACCGCCCTTATTCGAGCCAAAGCCTGGATTCCAGACCTTCAAGCGGAGGATATCATTAAAGGATACCCAGGCGTTAAAGAAGACGGTTCAAACTTCAACAATGATGATCTTCGGCGGCTGACCAAACAGATGCGGCCAGCAGCCAGCAAGTTGGCTGATGATACCGATTTGTCCCATTTTCAATTGTTTTATGATGTAGAAGGGAAAAGACAGCCGGCCGACATCCATGAAGTCGAAGAAATTGTGCCTCTGGTTTGTAAGCACACTTACGCCCCTGATATTAACCTTCCAATCTTATCCATGAGGAAGCAGTGTTCCAAGCGTTAACTGGAATCGATTGGTCAACGGCTGATTTCCAGCGTCTGGGGACGGATGAAGAAGTGCCTACACCAACTGACCCTCAACCATCAAACCGTCGCGATGAAGAGTCCTGATCCGGTCGCCGGTTTATATGGCTACTATGAAAAACAATGATACTATTTGAGCCGCTTTGAAGCTTCATGTAATAGGATAGCTGAAACTCTGTTATCTGCCATGCCATCGAGCATGTTTCGTAATACTTTGTGACAATCTGTGCCGCCCTTTGGTATATATGTATGCATAACCCATGATGAATTGCATTCCTGGGTACAACAACTTAAAAGTATCTAGCGGTTTACCGCTAGACGTGTCACGATGTCCAAGAAGTATATAGTACCTAGATGAATAATCAAGTGTTTGTACAAAAAGTAATGTACATAACATACCTCATTGGTTGACCAAAAATGTATACGGCAAAGGTGTTAATACCAATCCGGAACGTTGATAACTCCATCTTCATAATGCCGGCCTATATATTAAACCGGACCGGGATAACCACCGGATTTTCTTTATAACCCTGGCGATTTAGTCAAACCAGACCGGGTCAATGAATACCGGTTTATAATTGCTCATGTGCCCATAACTTGTAGTTGAGAAGCAAGCCGGGTCAAGGACGCCAGTTTATCAAAAAATACTTATGATCTTCAACAGACAAAATTTAAACAGGAAAATATGCAAGGCTTTTTACGAGCTGCCAGGCTCCAAATCGAGGCTTTTCATGGGCTGCCAGGCCTCTGAGTTAAACCATTTAAAAAATCCTTTTAAGATGGGCCTCAAATTAACCAATCATCGTTTTAACTGTGACAAGTTCAGGGTCTGTAAAATATTGACTTGTCAAACATTCGATGGGTCATACCAGGATTACCTGGACAGGAGTGGCTTACTTGATGAAGGCAGGTTAACCCGGGTTTTTAGGTGAATACACCAGGCTTCCAGGCCGTGGCTTGATAGGCAATTACGAGGGTCCTTTCAAACTCTTTGTTGCTTTGCAAAAAGATCCCCCAAGTAACTTTGTGAGCGATGCTTAGTGTGTGCCCATGTTTGAATCTGTACTATGTACAACACTCTCTTTGGCTCCACAAAATTTTCCCTTTGTGGCTTAAATGCCTATCAAGAGGTGTAGCTATGGTGTGAGGACAACCAAGCCCCCTAGTGATATCCCTTCGTGGTTTAAAAACCGATCAAGAGGTGTAGCTGTAGTTCAAATATGACCAAGCCCCTAGTGATTTTCTTTATATCTATGCAGCTGCTAAAGCCGGATTAAAAAAAACTCCGCTTTGTCAGTTAACTTGTAAAAGCACACATAGGATATAAAAAGAACAGATACCCCGCTTAGAACGGAGGCTCCGGTTTATTATATGATATATACACTGTCATAAATATGTACAGATGAAGAGCCTATGGCTTCAAGTATAGTAAGGCCGAAGGAGAGCTATGTTCCATGGCCACTTGGTCTCCTCCTCCGATTGACGTGAGTCTTCATGCTCTCGAACATCAATGAGGTAGTAAGATCCATCGTGCAGATTTTTGTTGACCACAAAGGGTCCTTCCCAAGGTGGGGATACCTTGTGCATATCAGTCTGATCCTGGATGAGCCGGAGCACCAAATCACCTTCTTGAAAGGTTCTGGTTTTAACCCGGCAGCTGTGATAACGTCGGAGATCTTGTTGATAAATCGCCGATCGTGCTGCTGCAAAATCACTCTCTTCATCCAACAGGTCTAGTGAATCCTGACGTGCCTTCTCATTATCAGCTTCAACATAAGCTGCCACACGGGGCGAATCGTGACGGATGTCACTAGGAAGAACCGCCTCCGCTCCATAGACCATGAAGAAAGGTGTGTAACCCGTAGACCTATTGGGTGTGGTGTTGATGCTCCATAACACAGAAGGTAGCTCCTCAACCCAACAACCCAGTGTCCACTTTAAGGGAACCATAAGCCTTGGTTTGATACCCCATAGAATTTCTTGATTTGCCCTTTCTGCTTGACCATTAGATTGGGGGTGAGCTACCGACGTTAGATCAAGTCGGATGTGCTCACGTTGATAGAATTCTTCCATCTCCCCTTTTGACAGATTAGTACCATTATCTGTTATAATGTTGTGTGGAAAACCAAACCGGAATATCACCTTCTTGATGAATTGAACCGCCGTGGCTGCATCACACTTGCTGACTGGCTCTGCCTCCACCCATTTAGTGAATTTATCAACTGCTACTAACATGTGGGTCTTTTTGTCCTTAGAACGCTTGAAGGGTCCAACCATATCAAGCCCCCAAGTTGCAAACGGCCACGTAATCGGAATCATCCGCAACTCTTGAGCCGGAACGTGCGCACGGCGGGCAAATTTTTGACATCCATCACATCTCTTGACTAAATCCTCCGCATCAGCATGCGCCGTCAACCAGTAAAAACCGTGGCGAAAAGCTTTGGCAACCAACGACTTTGAACCGGCATGGTGACCGCAATCCCCTTCATGGATTTCTTGCAAATCTCACAACCTTCTTGAGGAGAAACACAGCGCTGAATTGCTCCTGAAACACTGTAACGATGTAACTCCCCATTGAGTATGGTCATGGACTTGGAACGCCGGATTATCTGTCGAGCCAACGTTTCATCATCTGGTAACTTGCCCCGGTTCATGTAAGCCAGATATGGGATCGTCCAATCCGGTATGGCATGCAGAGCTACCACCAACTGAGCCTCTGGATCAGGAATAGCCAAATCTTCTTCGGTTGGTACTTTGACTAACGGATTATGCAACACATCAAGAAAGACATTGGGCGGGACCGGTTTACGCTGGGAACCAAGACGACTTAAAGCGTCTGCCGCTTCATTCTTCCGCCGGTCTATATGGTCCACCTGATAACCTTTAAAGTGACCAGCCATTGCGATCACCTCTCGCCGATATGCAACCATGAGTGGGTCCTTAGAATCCCAAGTGCCAGACACCTGCTGAGCCACTAGATCTGAATCGCCGAAGCACTTAACCCGGATCAAATTCATCTCTTTAGCCATCCGAAGACCATGAAGCAAAGCCTCATATTCAGCTGCATTGTTGGTACAAGGGAACATTAAACGGAGGACATTACAAAACTTGTCACCTCGTGGGGAAGTTAGTATGACTCCAGCCCCCGAGCCCTCCAACTGTCTGGATCCATCAAAATGAATAGTCCAATATGTATTATCTGGTTTCTCTTCAGGTGCCTGTAACTCCGTCCAATCATTGATGAAATCCACGAGTGCCTGGGATTTGATCTCTATGTGGGGTATATATTTGAGCCCATGAGGTCCAAGCTCAATAGCCCACTTGGCAATCCGGCGAGTTGCTTCTCTGTTTTGAATGATGTCGCCTAGAGGAGCTGAACTGACCACTGTGATAGGATGGCCCTAAAAATAATGTTTAAGCTTCCGGCTCGCCATAAACACCCCATACACCAGCTTCTGCTAATGCGGATACCTCTGCTTTGACTCAATGAGCACCTCGCTGATATAATAAACCAGCTAAGTTCCTTGCGCTCTACCACAATGGCTACGCTAACAGCCCGGGCATTAGCAGCCACATATAATAATAATGGCTCTTTATCGATCGGCACTGCAAGCACGAGCGGTTCAGCTAGCTGCCTCTTTAGATCCTCGAACGCCTTATCATCTGTCTCGCTCCAGACAAAGTTATCTGTTTTCTTGAGCATCTGATATAAAGGGATGGCCTTCTCTCCAAGGCGACTGATAAACCGGCTCAAGGCTGTAATCCGGTCGGCCAGACGTTGAACATCGTTAATACACGCTGGTTTAGCCAAGGACGTAATTGATGCAATCTTTTCTGGATTAGCCTCAATGCCTCTGTTTGATACCAGAAAGCCTAAGAGCTTGCCTGCCGGGACACCGAAGACACACTTCCCCGGATTGAGCATCATCTTGTAAACCCGAAGATTGTCAAAGGTTTCTCGTAGATCATCTATCAATGTCTCCTCCTTTCTGGACTTGACCACAATATCATCCACATATGCATGAACATTGTGCCCAATTTGTTTATGCAGGCAATTCTGAACACATCGCTGGTAAGTTGCCTGGGCACTCTTGAGTCCAAAAGGCATGGAAACATAGCAGAAGGCTCCAAAGGGAGTTATGAAAGTTGTCTTCTCCTGGTCCTTAACCGCCATTTTGATCTGATCATAACCAGAGTAAGCATCCAGAAAACACAAACGGTCACAACCCGCCGTAGAATCAATTATCCGATCAATGCGAGGGAGAGCAAAGGGGTCTGCAGGGCAAGCCTTGTTTAAATCTGTGTAGTCCACACACATGCACCAAGTGCCATTTTTCTTAAGAACCAGCACCGGATTAGCTAACCACTCTAGATGAAAAACTTCGACAATAAACCCTGCGGCCAACAAACGGGCCACCTCTTCACCTATAGCCTTACGTCTCTCTTCGTTGAAACGGTGGAGGAACTGCCGGACCGGTTTAAACTTAGGATCAATGTTGACTGTGTGCTCAGCGAGTTCCCTCGGTACACCTGACATGTCAGAAGGTTTCCATGCAAAGATGTCCCGATTCTGACGGATGAACTCGATGAGCGTGCTTTCCTATTTGGGATACAGGTTAGCGCTGATGCTGAACTGTTTGGATGAATTGCCATGAACAAAGTCAACCATCTTAGTGTTTGTAGCCGATTTGAACTTCAACGCTGGATCATGTTCTGTAGTTGGCTTTTTCAAAGAGGTCATGTCTGCCGGATCAACTTGCTCCTTATAGAATTTCAACTCCTCCGTGGCACAAATCGACTCAGCATAACGCGCATCACCTTCTTCACATTCCAAAGCAATCTTTCTACTTCCATGTACTGTGATAGTCCCTTTATGACCTGACATTTTAAGCTGTAGATAAACATAACATGGCCTTGCCATAAACTTAGCATAAGCCGGCCGCCCAAACAAGGCATGGTACGGACTTTTGATCTTTACCACCTCAAATGTCAATGTTTGTGACCTTGAATCATAGTCATCTCCAAAAGCTACCTCCAAAGCTATCTTGCCAATAGGATATGCAGACTTACCAGGCACCACACCATGAAAGACCGTATTTGACGGTTTAAGATCCTTATCTGTCAACCCCATATGGCGGAATGTATCATAATACAAAATATTGATACTACTTCCTCCATCCATGAGTACTTTGGTAAACTTGTATCCCCCAACTTGAGGGGCCACCACCAGGGCCAAGTGACCTGGATTATCAACCCGGGGTGGGTGATCATCTCTACTCCACAAAATAGGTTGCTCAGACTAGCGTAAATACTGAGGTACTACCGGCTCAACAGAGTTTACTGCCCTTTTGTGAAGCTTCTAATCACATTTGCACAAACTAGTAGTGAAGACATGATATTGCCCGTTGTTCAACTGTTTGGGATTGCTCTGATAACCCGACTGCTGCTGCTGCTGATTCCCCTGATGGTTGTAACTTCCCTGGTTGCCTTGGTGCCCTTGACTAACGTGTCCGGTTTGGTTGCCTTGAAACCCTAAACCGGAACCACCGCCTCCGTAACCCGGCCCATGGAAACCTCCTCCTGAACCGCCGGGCAGACCGTTGTCATATTGGAACATATTGGAATTCTTGAAATCCCGCATGATATAACAGTCCTTCCAAAGATGTGATGCCGGCTTCTCCTTTGATCCATGCTTTGGACAGGGCTGATTTAACAAGCGCTCCAAATTGGGGCCTGAACCTCCACCCCTCTGGGGCTGCTTGCCCTTACGGCGCTGGCCATTCTCCTGCGCGTTGGTATTTGCAACAAAGTCCAAGCTACTGTCGGCCTTGCGCTTACCACCGTTTCCATGGCCTGCCGGATTATGTTGTTGACCCTTGGCATTGTCGTTCTTCTTACCTTTCTTCGGGTTGTCCTCCTCTGAATCCGGATCCTTGGTATTATCTGAATCGGCGTATTTAACCAAAGCGGCCATGTGTGTTGACATATCATTGCAGTGACGTTTGAGCCTTCCCAATTTCTGTTTTAGCGGTTTGAAACGACAATTTCCCTCTAATGTTAACACTATAGTGTCTGCATTGATACGATCTGATGAATGCAAAATTGCTGAGACCCGTTTGACCCAATGGGTCGTGGACTCCCCTTCCTCTTGGACACAAGCGGCCAGATCCATGATTGACATCGGCTGCTTGCACGTATCCTTGAAGTTCTGGATAAACCGGTGCTTCAATTCGGCTCATGATCCAACAGAGTTGGTTGGCAAGCTCTTCAACCAAGTGCGAGTTGTTCCTTCCAACATCATGGTGAAATATTTAGCACACACTGCCTCATCCACATCTAACATCTCCATTGCCATCTCATAGCTCTCCACCCACGCCTCTGGTTGCAAATTGGCGGTGTAATTTTGTACCTTACGAGGTCCCTTGAAATCCTTGGGCAGTCTCACATTACGCAAAGCGGGGGTTAGACATGGTGTCGGTGTCAAAACCGGTGGATCTCTGGTAGGGGGTCCCGAACTGTGCGTCTAGGTTGGATGGTAATAGGAGGAAAGGGACACGAAATTTTACCCAGGTTCGGGCCCTCTTGATGGAGGTAAAACCCTACGTCCTGCTTGAATAATATTGATGATATGGGTAGTACAAGAGTAGATCTACCACGAGATCGGAGAGGCTAAACCCTAGAAGCTAGCCTATGGTATGATTGTTGTTCTGTATGTTGTCCTACGGACTAAAACCCTCCGGTTTATATAGACACCGGAGAGGGTTAGGGTTACACAGAGTCGGTTACAATGGTAGGAGATCTACATATCTGTATCTCCAAGATTGCCTTCCACGCCAAGGAAAGTCCCTTCCGGACACGGGACAAAGTCTTCAATCTTGTATCTTCATAGTCCAGGAGTCCGGCTGAAGGTATAGTCCGGCCATCCGGACACCCCCTAATCCAGGACTCCCTCAGTAGCCCCTGAACCAGCCTTAAATGATGACGAGTCTGGCGCGCAGATTGTCTTCGGCATTGCAAGGCGGGTTCCTCCTCCAAGTACTTCATAGAAGATTTTGAACACATAGATAGTGTCCGGCTCTGCAAAATAAGTTTCCACATATTGCCATAGAGAGAATAATATTTACACAAATCTAATCTGCTGACGTATTCCGTAGTGTGACGTCGCACCACGGCCAAGCCTTTATTCGAATCGTTTTATTGTCCCACCTAGGCGTGTCATGCGAGGCGGTTTTCTTGGCACGTCTCGTCGAAGCAGAGATCGTGTCCCCTTATTCCGGGATTCTCATCAATACGGGCGTGGGTAACCCAACCGCGCCATTGATTATGGCGCTTGGAGATAAGCGAGTTTGACCAGGCTGGTGGGGACACGTAGTTGCGTCCACCCATATAAGGGGATAAGGATCCACCTTTTCACCTACGCCTTCTTCCTCCTTTGCCTATCCATTTTCGTGCACTCGAGCTCTAGCGCCCAAGTCCACACTTCCCACCTCAACCTTCTCCAGCTATGTCCAGAGCGGGAGGCAAGTGGATGGTCTCATCCGTCATGGAGGGACACGTCAAAAAACTGAGGAAGGCCGGATACTTGTCTAACGACATCGCGTATCGGCTTCCTGAAGAGGGGCAGCTCCTCCCCACCCCAAGGCCCCATGAGAGGGTAGTGTTCCTTCCCCACTTCCTCCGCGGACTGGGCTTTCCTATCCACCCATTCGTCCGGGGACTCATGTTCTACTACGGCCTGGATTTCCATGATCTGGCCCCGAACTTCATCCTCAACATCTCGGCGTTTATCGTCGTGTGCGAGGCTTTCCTCTGCATCCACCCCCATTTCGGCCTATGGCTCAAGACTTTCTGTCAGGACCCCGACTCAATGCCACATCGATCTAGCATGTAACACCTCATATCACTTTGCGGCCTCACGCACGGTATTCCCACGGGTGTCGCCTTACCTTTGCCCGGGACCGTTTGCGCCTTTTGGCACACGTATATGATAGTGTCGCTAGCATCCATATGATAAGGAGCCCGGGCTGACATGGCTAGTCGTAAACCCAAAGTGGCACAGACTTACAGGGACAGGCATCCATGACCCAGCATCGAACGTGTCGGTCATCAGCGAGTGAATCCAGGCTGTAGCACTGGGCTAGCAGGACTCCGGTGAACCGGGCTGTAGCGGGCTAACAGGACTCCAGTATTCATCGCGTGACATTTCCCCGAAGGGACAGACACAGGAACGAAGAAGGACACATGCCGGCCAACCTAAGTGTTCCGGAGCAGTAGCAAGCTACCATGGCTCGGTGGAAACACTAGGAGACATTTCCCCGTAAGAGAGGCTACTAAAGATAAACAACTAGATGGTCAGATCCCACACATATCAAGCATTTCAATAACATACACACAATATGCTCGATATGTGCAAATACAACATGGCATCACAACATGACTCTATAACTCAAGTATTTTAATCAATAGGCTCCGAGGAGCGAGATATTACAAACATGGGTCTCATGACCCAACAATCAGAGCATACAAGTCAAAGCACAAGCGGAAGCTATCATGTCTGAGTACAGACATCTATAAATGAAAAAGGCTGAGAAGCCTGACTATCTACCAGATCCTGCCGAGGGCACAAGATCGTAGCTGAGGTAACAAGCTAAACGTCGAAGTCCACGCGGAACTACTAGCGAGACCGAAGTCTCTCTGCAAAAACATAAATAGGCAAACGTGAGTACAAATGTACCCAGCAAGACTTACATCAGAACTAACTACATATGCTTCATTATCAACAAAGGGGATGGTGGGGTTTAACTGCAGCAAGCCAGCTTTGACTCGGTGGCTATCCTAAACTACGACTGCAAGTAATTCTTTTGAGGTGGCGCACACGAGTCCACATATTCACCATATCAATACACCACTATGGATCCGCTCCCGTCTCCCTGCGAGAA
Source organism: Triticum aestivum (assembly GCF_018294505.1). NCBI lineage: Eukaryota > Viridiplantae > Streptophyta > Magnoliopsida > Poales > Poaceae > Triticum > Triticum aestivum. Next base: position 233,042,006 of record NC_057797.1, on the reverse strand, counting down.
CGCCATCCATAGCACTCACGCTTATCTTGCGTATTTTAGAGTATCCACTTTCACTTGTCTATGAACTGATATAAGCAACCCAGAAGTCCTTTTCCGCGGACACGGCTATTCGAATAGATCATATTAACCCTGCAGGGGTGTACTTCTTCACACACGCTCTCACCACTTACCGCTGTTTACACGACATGTACTCGGCAACCTTCAAGCGGAAGCCCAACGCGGAGCTGCAGGGAGGGTTAGTGGGCTCGGGGGAGCGCCGGAGTGGCCGAATCGACGGAGAAGATCCTCGGCGGCCGGCGAGGGGGAAAACGTCGGGGGCAGCGTTCCGAGGCTCTTCTGGTCGCGTGAGACGACGAGGAGGACGAGGGAGGACCGGCGGAGCTCTGGGAGGCGTCGGGGAGACGAGACGGTGGCTGTGGCCGCGCGAGCGCTGGTCGGCGACGATGGCCTCCATTCGGTCGCGTGAGGGAGAGAGAGCAGAGGGAAGGGAGGAGCGAGGGAGAGCTACGGAAGAGT